>NC_088979.1:52687367-52949119 GCF_963932015.1 Anas acuta | reverse complement strand
AGACTGACAAAAAATAAGTGCATTAATGATTAAACCTGAAAGGTATTTTTATCACTGCTCTTGCTCTTGAGGCACTATCGTAATCTGGTCTCTGCCCATCAGAGATGTGCACCTGACTCCTCTCTAACTCTCTGAGATGACTTGAGCTCCTGAACTGCTTTTACCAGCCTTGGAAAGGCATCTGGGTTTTCAGGAAAGATGTGTTGGAACTCCATCCCCTTGTGTATAGGACAATGAAGGTAGCCACAACGCCTGTTTGTAACTAGGAACAGGTGGAAAAGTCTTATAAGAACATTATAAACATAACAGCATTAGGCAGAATTCAACACAGTGAATGTACTTTGGGTGTATGTCTAGTTACATCAGGAGTGTTTCAGCCCAGAAAACAAAGAGTCATTATACTGTGACTTCCCACCTGGGATTCCTGTCCAGGCTCCCCACTCCATCATTGGCAAGAAGAAGAGGCACCATTGTGCCAACAAGGAGAAGGACGGGGGAGAGTCTGAGAGAGGCCTCACCAGCAGCATCTACCTACAGGCACTTAAGTGAGGTGCCTAAATGACAGACCTTGTCTACCCAGGCTGCCTGTGCAGGGAAAAGAGAGAAGCTCCAACCCAGATATGAGTTGCCCATCTCTTCTGACTAACAGCAGAGACCCAGAAAGAAAACTCTGCCAAGTGCTGTGCTCCCTGAAGTGCCTAGGGCTAGGTGGGATGAACCTAGGCCTTAAGACACAGCTGGTTTTCTTGAAGACAGATGGGGTGAAAGGAAAAGGATGGGACAGAAAAGGATTTCAAGCCTGAGAGGACATAAGCATGGTCTATCAGGAAGGTCTTGGTGCTCTTGGCACTGTCACCTCTTCTTGCTTCCAAGCTCTAAGTCTTGAAATGGATTGAAAGTGCATTTACAGCTAATAACGCAGAGCTTTCGTAGTCTGTGTATCATACTTGGTAATTGTAAGGCTCTATATTGATTGTAGTGGAAAGAAAAGTCTAGTGTTGCATCCGTAGTAATTATTATAAAAGGCTATATACAGAAAAAAATTCAATTGCATTAGCCCCTACAGAAAGTGACTTAAGGCATTTTACACAAAAAATATTGGGCTCTGTGAAATCTGTCTCACAAATGTATCAAAACAATTGTATATATTTTTTCTGATCCTGTCCATGGTACATTACTTCTCTGAAGTTATAAAGCCATAAAGAACCTTTTCCTTAAAAGTTCAAACTCTGCCTTGCTACACTGCTATATACACACACACACAGTTATATGCTGCTAAATAATGTATCATTATAAGTAGTATTTGGAAAATGAGAGAACTTGGCATTTTTCTTTGACTTTTGTTTTGATTGAAACTCTCCTAAAGCTGAAGCTGTATCATTTAGTTTCAGGTATGATCTATAAACAGGACCTGTAGTCTTTTTTTTTTTTTTTTTTTTTTTGGTGTCAGATTAGGCTGAAATGTTAAAATTGGATCTGTAGAAAAGCAGGTTTAATGTTTAATGAGATTTTTCTCAACTCAGCCCTATTTCTGTGTAAAACCAATTTTATTCTAAACTTGACTTGCCTTCAAACATCCCCTTCATCAACTCGCATTTAACTGTTTTAAATACTAATCTAGAAATACAGCATCAAAACTGGAGCTAACAATTTGCATGCTTTCAAGCAATGTTCATACATCTGGAGTCGTAAAAGTTTAACAGGCAACTATAAATGTCAATTGAAACCCAAATCAAGATATCTGACCTGTTTCAATAACACGCTTTCTTCGAATTTACTAAATGTAACAAAATTGCTTGTGGAAATTAAACGATATTGCCTACCAACAAGCAAAGTAACCAGGAAGGAGTCTGTATGTAGATGTCCATCATTTTATGTAGTTTGAGATCTCTGAACATCTGAATGCAAGCTATTCATTTGTAAATGTGCTTTCAGATTAGGTAAAAGCTGGAAAGAAGCTTCAGAATATTTTGGAGATGCAAGTGCCCCCTTCCCCATCTACCACCATGTACATACACATATTCAGAAACGATTTGCAAATATTCAATATTCTTGCAGTCTCAAGCTCAACCAATAGTATAAAGCTGAGATCTGAACTCCTCCAATTCTCTTTGGATAGATTTTTAAGAGTGTTCATCACTCCACAGCTCATACAAGCAGACAAAGATTGACTGACTACTTAAATTTTATCTGTGTTATGTAACAGTTCATCTATAATTATGTTACATGCATATAATATAATATACACATAGCCAATAAGAAAGTAAATCAAATGAAACTGTAAATGTTAAAATAAAATGAAAGGAAAAAAATAAATCCATCACCAAACCTCAAAACAATCAGCTACAGAATGGATGTGAAATGTTTCCTGACAGCGTTACCTGTTCAGTTAATCTTGCTACAGAAAATCTACAAATTCCTTGCCATTGGCTTTGCTGGCTCATCAGCACAGCAGACAGTAATGAAATACAAATTACGTGCTATAGTTACAGGGAAGAAACAAAATTTTGCCACAACTGAATAAGTCAAAATATAATCTATAAACCGTAATGCTGCATTAGATTGAAAAAAAGAGTTATCAGGATTTATCTCAGGTGGTGAAGAACATGCTCCTGGCAGTATATGCTTGGAATGGATAATGAAAGGTAAAGGTAGGTGCTGCTAAAGCCTGGAAAACAAACAAACAAAAAAATCATAAAGAGAAGTGGACCAAATCTCTTTGTTGTTACATTTGTTGCCTGAAAATAAAAGAAAAAAGGAAAAAAAATAAAAAAAAAAAGCTTGAAGTGTTACCAAAGGCATAGTGCTCTGGGAAAAGGAGATAGAAAATCCAGTGAGCTAAAATGACTGGAAAGATTTCAGCCCAGAGAAGAAAACAGTCATGGGGACACTGGTGACTTGAAGACAGACAAGGATGTGTGGTACACAGGAGGAGGGAGAGCCACAGAAAGCTTAGAAATGTTTATCATCAGAAAACACTCCTTTGCTAAAAAGGATTTTTTTTTCTTGAATGCACTAGCTTTGATGAAACATTAATTTTGAAAAATTTTTCAGGTCCAGGATACTTTGAGGGCAGAGAGGGGAGAAACACCACAGCTCACATATAACCTGGTGTCCAGTGGAATTTGGGAGACCCCTGCTAAACATTGCAAATCATTGGTTCAATGACTGGAGTTTGAGTTTTCTCCTAAGTCCACATGAGGGACCTCTTTAGTCTTGAGTAGAAAACTCACTGGATGTGTAATGAAATCAAGTTATTTTTGAGAGAATGCAAAGGAGTCGTGTTACTAAATAATTGATACTTTTATAGAAAAAGTTAGGAAAACACAGAAGTCTGCTTTAGGTAGTAAATTATTCCTCACACGCTGGAAGATAATTAGGCAAAGCACCTGGAAATGAAGATGAGAGAGAAAGAGATACCTTGCAGAAGAGTAGAGAAACATCGCTGACTTGTGTTGTGTGTTTGCTATGTACACGAGTGGGTGGTTTAAACTGGATAACACAGAAAATTCACAAACAGTAGGTCAAGGTAAGAGCTGGAGAGCAGTGAGGAGCCCTAGATGTCCCTTGTGTGATTTAACAATAGTTAATCCCTTACAGTCATGTGTCTGACTGGTGTCACTCTGAAGTCATTGCTCCTGTCACTCACTCCTCAGTTGTCCCTCTAAACATCTTGGAAGAACACAGTCCCTGCTGGCGGGGAAAAATGGCCCTCCCAGGAGGGTCCTTGCCTCAGATCATCCGAGTGGTAGCTCAGCAGAGCCCTGAGAAAGGTTAGAAGCAGCTCCAGGAGGGAGAGCAACAAAACAGTCTAAATGACTAGCACTTTGAGGAAGGTACATTTCTTCCCATCTTCCTTGCCACTTGGAACTAAAAACCTTATATATATAAATATATATATAATATATATATATATATATTTTTTTTTTTTCATAAAATTGTACTTTTTAGAAATCTTCAGAGGAAGTAGATTTGTCTTAGGAAATTTGGCATTAAGAGGTCTTCAGAGGTACTGACAGAAGGTACTCCACTATATCTAAGATAAATAGGTGACATTCTGTATCTTTTCTCTCTCTCTCTCTCTTTTTTTTTTTTTCCCTAATGATGAATAGATACTTTTATTTTCCTCATCCTTTGCAAGAAAAAGGACAACTTCTTTTGGTAATGCACCTGTTCTTAATTTGATAAACAAACTACACCACTGGATGCTGCCTAGTGATTAAAGCATGAAAATTCACGGATTTCCTGGTGCCAGCATAAGGGAGGATAAATAAGCAGAAAAAATAATTCCAGCTTGCCATGAGACAGAAGCCTTTCAACCATGTTGTGTTGTTAAGTATTGATGTCACATAATTAAAAATAAGTTGAAAGGAGAGCTGATTTAAACCCTGTCTTATTTTCTATATAAACATCAATGGTTTGTTTAATGGTTCAAGCTAAGGACAAATCTATGTGACTTTCTTCAACTTCTGGGAAGTTCAGAGACCTCAGCTGTGGGGAAGCTGGGCATGAAGACTGCAAGTGCTTTGGAGTAAAGTTTGGAAACACACATGAGGATGCTAATGTCACTTCTAAATGGACAATGTTGCTGTTTTTCTGAGAGTCAGAAAGGCATCAAATATGAACAGCTTCCAGAAAGAAGGACTTACTTTACTCTGTCTGTTTATAGTCCAAATCCTTGTTTCACTGAAGCCAATGACAAAGCTCTCATTTACTTCAGTAAGGGATGGGATGGGATTTTAAACAAGTGCAATGCAGTGATTGCATGTGATGCACAATCAGAGCTGTAAACCATACAGTAAGTTCAGCAGAAAAAGTAGTAAGTACTAGCAGTGAATGCTTCACATTACATTGATAAATAATCCTCAAGTGATTGTTTAGTTATATTGGTCAGCAATAGACTGCTGTAAAATGGTCTGACTAAATTAATTTGAGACTATCTCTCTTGCCTGATTCTAAAAGTTTATTTTAAAAGTCAATATTAAAGTTCTTGGTTCTCCATTAGGTTTCCTATGCTTTTTTCTTGGATGAGAAAAGGGTTAATATCATACTGCTTATCTTTCAGGTATACTGTTATCATGACACTATGGTCTCTATCAGTATTTTTTTCAAAAAAGAGTCAAAATTACACATGTTAATATGATAATCACAGACCATGTGAGTAGCTGGAATGGAAACATTGCCGTATTTGGTGCATCACCTGCCCCAATTTTCTTGGAAGTATACATTGCTGTTCTATTGCATTTTGACAACATATTCTCAACCCCACAGCTAAGTCATAGCCTTTCAATTTCCCTTTGAAATTAGGGCTTTTGTAATGCTATGTTTTACTGGTGTTAATTCTATTCATTCTCATCTGGCTGGTTTGAAAATGTGTGGGTTAATATAGTAAATACTAGCCTTGTGGCTTGAGAAATGTTAATTTATTCTTAATATCTGAAGTCTGTCCAGACATTTATTTCCATAATGAAACTGTAGAAACCTGATTTTTCCATGAGAATTATTCTACAATTTCCTGTATTCAATTTTAATGGATTATCTTTGGGAGTGAATAAAAAATGAAAAACACAACTCACATTAGTGCTGTAATTTATTTTTTTTTTATGTTGAAGCAATAAAAAAAAGTTTTGGTGAATAAGTATAGTTACATTTGATAATGATTCAGGGTCAGTTAGCAAAATGAAGGCAAATGCTGCCTGCTGAGATGGTGTACATGCAGCCCACCTCCCGAGAACAGCTCTTGCTCGTAGCCATTTTGCATGGAAGCAGCTCAAACAGGTTCAAGCAGCTGTGGGAATGTACAGCTGTAACGATCCTTCCTAAAATCACACAGAACTGGGCTGATTTGTATGACCGAGAATTAGATTTTGTGAGCTTTCTGTGGACAGAGGTCTGTGATGCTTTTAGGGAACTGGGATAGATCAGCCCTTAAGAGAACCCCAGGGCACAGGTTCTTCTGTTTTTTCTCTTCAGTGGGAATTTTCTGTCTTCTATTTTCAATTCTTTCTGATTGTCTTTTCTGAAACGCCTAAGATGTAGCCAGACCTCAGGTAGTCTGCCTTACAGTTACAGGAGTATGCAGAATCATCAGTAGAAAAAATCTGCAGTATACTAAACACTAAAAATTTGGGGACAATGTGAAATCAAATTAATTAATGATAAAATGGAAAACCTCACAGGGTTCTTTAGCACTGGCTATGTTATTCATTACGTCTGATTTTTAAAGAACCTCCTCTTTAAAGAATATATAAATGCAAGAACCGGGTTGCACAGCATAAAGGGTTTATACAGTAAAAGGATTTTTCCTTAGAAATGGTGTCCTTTTTCTTGAACAGGTAATTGTCTTCTTTATTATTCCTTTACCAGCTGTTAGCAGAAGAGAAATATTTGAATTGTGGCACATGAAAAAATTACCTTAAAAGAAGACTTATTGGATGTAAAGGAGGTGCAAATAGAAGTGCTAGAAATTATGTAGATTCTCGCATTTATGAACATGACTGTTCTTTCTTTTCTTTCCTTCCTCCCCAATTTCATTTGCTCTGTAGATTTAATAGCTCTCTTAATCTCAGAAAAATACAACTTGTAAAGAGAATATTCAACCTTCTGGGACTATTAAAGAAACGTATGCCTAATACTTCATGCAAAGGGATCTCCATCTCCTGACAAGATATTGCCATGCATAGTAGAAAAATAAACAAAAGAATAATATGAAAGACATAAATTTCTGACAGAACTCCCACGAGACAATCACATTTCAGCAGAGATCAGTTGGGTTTATTTACCAGCAGTTCATAAGATTCAGCCCAAGCAGAGCAGGGCCCCTCCTGCAAGCTCCTTGCTAAGACATTTAACCCCCCTCCAAGAACAGCCCTCAGCAGGCCCCTAGTTCCTAGCAATCCCTCTTACTCCTTGCCCATGATCCATGGAGGTCCACAAATAGCTGAGGGCACACTGGACCCAGTTCACACACCAGATCATCAAACCCACAGTCATCAGATCAGCTAACCCCAGGCCAAGGCTAACACAAAGACCCCTGGAGTCCACCTGTGCGAAGCAGCTACAGTGGAGGACCTGCCTCGGGGGCTGGATTTCATTACCTGTCAATAAACTTCCAGGCCCAGAATAAGATGATGGAAATAGTATCAGTTGCCATGGAATAAATACACAATGGGACAATAAAAATGAGACTTAGCTTGTCCTGAAACAAGGTTGCTGAGGAGGAATAGCACAAAAAAAGGATGTGTATACAGGTAGAAAGAGATGGACCAGGGGAGTTTTGTTTTAAAGGACTCTCCTTGTATTCAAATTCAGGAAAAACAAAACAAACAAGCAAAAATACAAAAAATTAAAACTCAAAGAGAAGATCCTCTGCTCAGTACCTGCTGCACCATGGTCAACAAAAAAGCCTGTGAGAATTGGCTTAAACACTGCTTAACTTTCTATTAAGTGCTGAATCATGAGGTCCTCTCTAGAGCGAGCCATCAGAGCATCAGGAAACACTGCTAAGGCTGGTGTAAGACATACATGGTCTGTACATCTAGCCAGTGACTCCTGCACACTAGGTTGGGCCAAGAATAGATCATTATACTGTAAAGTAAACAAATGAAAAAAAAAAACCTTTTTTTTAGACATACTGTACAGAAAATTTGTAAATACTTTTTGGTAAAAGTGCTTAAGTATCCTTTATCCTAATGTGCTGTGTGTTTTCTCCTTTAATTTTGTGCCTAAATCGATAGCTAATTATAATTTGACAAGAGGTTGCAATGGATATGATCTACCTGCTCCGTTGTTAAATTGTTATGTGGTTGGATGACTTTGCAATGTTTTCATAATTTGTCTATACCATTTCCAGAGTCACCATAAGAATCAGGAAATGAGTTTCTGGTGAATCATTTCAGCACCACACAGAATTGTCACAGGAGCCCTTTGTCTGTGGCTGATGAAGGAGGGAAGTCTTTGATGTCTAATTGTTGACACTCATTTGTCCAGGATTTGAATAGCTTCCATCTCAGGTCTTACAACCAGACGCAAATCACGAAAACTCTATCCAGGACCACAGCCATCCAAACAATGATTATTAAAGCAATGTATCCTTGAAGAATCTGTGAGTAAAATTGCCTTCACAAATGACATCTATCTCCTCCTCTAGGCCTATCACACAAACTCCCATGCTCACACAAATACATAAAGATGAGAGAGGTTTTCTCCCCCACCCTGCAAACCTGTTAAGAAATGGACAACTGGATATGTAAAAAAATCTCTTCTTTGATTTTCATGCTGACCAGTCATTAAAGGGTTGCTTTTCAGAGTAGCACAAAAAAAGAAGAGCTGGTTGACCAAACATTTTTTTTTTCTTTACAAAGAAGTGTCAACCCTGAGCTTGTAATTAAGAAGTTAAAATCTGTGATTTATATATATATATTTATATATATAAAAATAGATGATCATACTAAGACTAAAAAAGTGAAAGAAATCTCCATGTCAGTACTATATACTTGTTTGTTCTGAAAGTTGTAGAAGAAATCCTTGTGATACTGAAATTAACTGATATGAAAGATGTAGTTAGATGTGAAACACACTATTGATCCGGTCGCTGTTGTTAGTCCATTAGAGAATTGCCATCTTGGTAGGATAATAAACATAGTAGCAGAAAGTCCTAATCGATGTCAGAACAGTGACAAAAGGAAGGAGATTTTATCACAAGAGATTATTTTCTGTCCAAACCCTTGAGGGGAGATTTATCAGGAAATTTGTTTAGCATTACCACCACAGCTGATGGTGAGCTATGTGGATATCTGTGCCAATTGTATAACATGGATAAATACTAAAAGAAGCTAGGCAAAATCGTGCTACTACTCTTTTTTTTTTTTCTTTTCTTTTTTTTTTTTTTTTTTTCCTGTGTCTTAAGATTTAAACCCTAAGAAATTGTAACATGATATTCTGAAGCTAGTGGAGTTACTGTCATACTAAAAGATAAACTTATTTTTCAACTTTCTATACCTTCATACCAATCTGATGTGGTTGGCAGATGGAGTGCAAGACATTCACCGTTGAGACAAACTTTTGTGTTGGAAAAAAATCCAGACTGCCTTCCTATAGCAATGATCATTCTGATGACGTGAATCATCCCACAGAAGTTCCTAAAAGAAACCTGACTGTCAGTGAAGAACAGTTGCATTTTTTTTTTCTTTCTTGACTTTTGTGTTGATTTTCAGTTGAAATGCAGCAGACTTGAGTTAGGCCCAATTCAGAAAGAAAACTCTTTTCTTGGTTTCCCCCCCAACACTTTTTTTTTTTTTTTTTCTCATTAGGGAAAAAAAAAATCACTGTAAGATCCTTTTACTTCTGCAGCATAAAAGGAAATGAAGCTCAAAAAGTCTCCTGTAATAAAGATCTGAGAAAGAATTCTCTCAAGAGTGGATATTGTCTTCAGAGATATCTGCAAAAAACAGGAAGCAGTTCAGTCTGGCACCTGGTACTCTTTGGGAAAACAAAAAGGGAAGCAGGTTGCAGTACTGCTCTCTTCTCATAGAAAACTGCAAGTGTTTGTGGCATGGTCCATCGTCCAAGAGTGTAAGAAAAGAAGGAAGTTGGCTGTTTCTGTAGCTAAAACACAGTTTTTCTGACCAGATCCAGGATTATCTCCATTGTCTCTGCAGTATGAGGCTGATGAAGATGATGATCAACATCTGCAGCGATCGGCCAGGCTGCGTGGCTGAAGCCTCCACCTCCCTCCTGTCAGAGTCGACAGGCGGTGCTTCGGTTGTGATGAAGTCGAACTCGGTGGGACAGATGTCATCCGTACAGCCGCTTCCACTGCCAGAGCCACTGGTCTCATCACCTGGTGCAAAGGAGTTAGGAAAACAGGGTGAGGGCCCTGGGTTAAAACTATTTTCCCTTTCTCTGTTCCTGTCTCACCCAGTGCCCTGGTGGGGATGAACATAATGGGAAAGCATTTGGGGTAGTAACTTTCATTCAATAAATCACCCGAATGAAAGCTGCTGTGATTTAATTATGTGTTGAAATGCCCTTCTGAAAAAGGATTGGACTCCCTTAATGGAAATTAATGGAAATACCGCATAATGGAAAACCCTCAGTGTTTTGATGCACTTGATATGATGATAAACAAGAGAAGCAAAAGGAACAAATATGTAATTGGGATTTTGTGGAAAAGAGTAAGACTTTTTTATGTTGTCAGAAGCAGGGAGCACAAACACAAAGCCATTTAAAATGGAAATGATTTATAAATGCATTTCAAAAATATGCTTATTTAATGACAGCTAATGGTTTCTTACTTGTATCCTGGAAGTTGACGTCATTGCCGTTATATGCGTTCTTCAGTTTGTTAGTCATGACACGTAAAGCCATGATTTGTTGTCGAATGAAGGTGTCTGGCCTTGTGATGTCCACATCTACTTCTGGATTGTTGATTTGGTTGGTCAAGCCATCATTCATAATTTCAGGCAAGTATCTATATGGTAGGGTGAATGATTAGTTTGAATGCAGTATATTGCAGAAATAGACCGAAGAGTAAATGCTGTATGAAGTAATTTGACACCAATAATGATTATGCAGTTCTTTAACAGCTCCACTGAAACCATGTTAAAAATATGTTTTTAATTTTACAGGCTCTAAAGGCCTGTAAAAGGCCTCTCTTTTAAGTATCCTGGCTGTGTGGAAAGCAGAAAGGATTTAAGCTCTCCAACCTCATAACTATTCATGTACTCCCCAGCACATGCAATGACTGTAACCTACGGAGGAGATTCACCGTTCAGCAGTAAGTCACTGCACATCCTGCACTGATATGAACAGTTATGCACTAAGTTAAGCATCCAGCCAAGTATTCTTCTGTTTATATTCTTGGTGCTTAAAAATTAGGAACTCCTTTGTTATAAATATTGTATTTGTTTTGAGATAGTTCAGAAACCAATCTTGAGGTCTTACGCTCTCCTTGATTAAACGAGGCACTTAATTCATTTTCTTCTCCAGTCCTTCCTCACATTCTTTTTTTGACCACAGTGAACTCCAGCACATCTGACATCCAGACCTATAAATGGCAGTGTGAGTTCACCAGAGTCTAGCTTTTTCAGACTATTTCATTCAGTCCTTATTCCTTGGGCTATGCTTGCATCTCCCACACACTTTGTGCATAACATATTTAAGGTATGGCATTTTCTATCCATCCACACATCTGAAACTTTTATTCAGGCTCCTAGCTTATCTTCTCTTGATTACTGCAGCATTCCCTTCTATGACCTTGGCAAATGCAGTCTTATGCTGCTCACAGGGATCAAGAGTGTTTTTGCAGATATCTCTCTCCTAGAAAATCAGCCTATTCCTCCAATCATTCTACAGTAAAAGTCTTCATCATCTTTTGTTAAGTATGCACACTTTGTCCCCTGCTGCTCTCTGTACTCATAGGTACTCCTTATAGACATCTGCAAAGCTACCTTATTTCTGACTTTGAATTGCTGTAAAAAATTATCTGTGCCTTTTACTGCTGCTGGGCTGATAAAAGGCGGACATTATTCTCTGTGCTGGCATTGTATCCTAGAAAATACTGTATCACTGCTTCCCTGTTCTCTCTTATCTGTCTTTTTTAATCTACTTTCTTTGTCTCATATTTAGGTTGCAAGGGATTTGGGGCAGATATACCCTTTTCTCATGTTCATTATCAGGTTATGGTGTATTTTGTAATTAGCCTACAAAACAGGCTATCCTACTGATGTCTGTGGAACTCCTCATGTGCATGCGTACAACAGTCTAGTCTACTAATGGCAAACCTTCATGATGTATAGTGCCAAATGTAGTTTATAAGTATTTTACTTCTCTCTTACTGGTGCCAACCTAATTTGCTATCTATATTCAAATTTGGCCCTGGTGCCAGTGTTCTGTTTGTACAGGTCTGGAAAATAAATATATTCCTTAAAAACAACTGTGAAAGTATGGGAGAAGAAATGACTTTCTACTGAAGTCATGGTTAAGCGAAAATAAATTTTATATTGCTTCTGGAGATTCACAGAATGATGACTGCTTTGCTGAGCCAGGGAAGGGTTTAGTCTCATCATAATAGGTGCTTGCTTCACAAGATGAGACTCATTTGTCATCAGTGGCCTTTGAAAGCTTACATGAGAATAATCCCAGGGGAGTGTGAACACAGAAGAACGAAACATGACTGCCAAAACCACCCAGCCTCAAACTGCATTTCTTGATGTTTCACTGGTACCATAACAAGAAATAACAGTGCTTTAGGGATCCCATCCAGACTCTTGTGGTACAGTCTAAACTACATAGAGAATACAGAGCTACCTCCCCTAGTACAAAGGACTGCAGACTGCAATGTTATGAATCACCAAAGATAGAAATTGGAAATAATTTTGCAGAGCTGCCTGGAGGCAGAGGGATGGAGACCTTGGCATGCAGGAAAGCTCTGAGCTGCAAAGGAACAGCACCTCCATCTGTCACACGTCTCTACAAATGAAATGGCTGCTGTAGATAAATTACTCGGCCTAGAAGTAAATCAGTGACTTCAAGGTGCAGTTGATTAAAAAAGTAAGAATATAAGTATTGCCCTACCAGCTTGGAGAAGATGTTGATCTTTCCCAGTATCTTGTCCATAACAAAGGCCATAGCTATTAGCAGCTAAAAGTGATCTTAAATCTCTGAGCATTTTGTGTATATTTTTTTTTTTTTTATAAAGAGTTAGCTGCTTTTTATAGCAAACCATCCGTGAGAAGATATGGCTAGCTGTGAACTGCAGTTCACAGGCTTTCTTTGACTGATTTATGTTTGATTTCCTCTTGTCTTATTCTCAATAATAAAAGAAGAATGTACTGACTTCTTAAGTAAGCTTTTTATATGGAAAGAATATGAGCTAGTTTGGAGACTTAATGTGGTAAGAGAGTGCTCTGGTGTTTGCTTTTTATTGAGGTTCATATTCTACACTGCAATCAGTGTGGGTCAGATGTCCTTCTGAAGATCATTTAACTTTAAATGTGCCAGTCCAGTCTGTTGTAGAAAGTGATTTCAATCTGTCACCCCCTGCCAGTATCCGCATCGGGATCTGATGATCCCCAAAATATTCCTGGCATGGAGGAGCTACAACTGCTTTCAAAGGAAAAACTGCAGTAAATGATATACAGAAGAGATGTTTTAGAACTTATTGGAAAATACAGATGGTTTTACATGAAGTGTTGGGGATGCAGAAGCAACAGCTGCATTACAGTAGATTTGTAAGAGAAAACATTTCTACATAGGGAAAATATAAGATGTGATGGAAAGCTTTGTTTCAACATAAGCTGGGCTTGACTATTCGATGTATAATTATCAAATAAGGTGTGTAAATCTAGTCTTTACTGCCTAAATCTGTTTTTAAGTTAGATGGGTGTTAACACGGTTCTACAGGGAGCATCACACAGATCAATTCATCAAGCTTTAAGCAAATTCATCGAACTTCAGGCATTTTAAAATCATATCAGCATGGCTCAGAGAAGTTTTTATATTAAGCACATGAAACTGTGATCCAACATGAATTATGTAGACATCTAATTTTGGCACAGATGTCCCTAGATTTCTGGTATTGTATGTGATGGGGAAGGATGGGTGCCAACAAGTACTGCTAGCCCCCAGGGTGTGCTCTCCAGGGTGGTTCACCTCTCATGAGAATGGTCTGTTGCATCTTAACCTAGATGGGCAAGTTAGCCATACTGAATGTAGATCGCAAGAAATCCATTACCATCTAATTACCTAAAAGTTAGGTGGATACTTAAAATCACAGGAAAATAAACCTCTTGGCATTTATGGCAGAAAAGGAAAAAAAAATAGAGTTAGGCTGAGAACTCATCTTTAGGTTTCTGTAGATAACAAAACTTGTATGTCTACATACAGGTGTGTGAATATGAGCAGAGCCCCACTCTCACCAGATCTAGTCCTCATGAGGTCATAAAATCATAGAACCATTAAGGTTGGAGAATACTTCCAAGACCATCTGGTCTGACTATGTCTGACTAATGCAATGACCAATGACCAATGCCTGACTAATAATCTAGCCAACACTAGCCAGGGGCATATTCACCAGTGGTGTGGGGAGAGGTGTTGGGGTCCTACATGTCTTTAGCCAGATGACTAATTCATTAGATTTTATCTGCTGGGGTTTAGTTTCACAAACATAGACATCTGGTACAATTTCAGTTGCTCTGGGTTATTCCTCCTCTTTTCTGGTTACCAGCCCTGAAAGGTGAGGCTTTCCCACAGGTCTTGCATCATATCTATAGGCTTGATGGGGAGGTCTTGGATGCTTGGAGCATCTAACATGATGTTAGGTGCCTTTCTTTAAGCAGGTGTGTTGAGTGTTGGGTGCTGAGTGTCACTTTATCTAAAAGGTGTCCCCCTTGGTGTCCTGCTATTACTCCGGTAGGGTTTGGATATCTCATATGTCTGGTGTCTTATTTGTCAGCTTCATGCAGATATCTTCATGACAGCATCTCACATAGCAGTAGCTAAAAGTGTTTAGGCAGTTGCAACACTGACTGGATGTTGGTGCTCTATTCAGGCACGTTAACATTGGTGATTTTTTAATTGCTCTAGCAGGTCTTGCCCCATCTCTGGCAGGTAGTCTCCCATGTCATATCTGTCTACTCTAGCTTGGGCAACACATTTGACTCCTTATTTTCTGTAAGCTCACTCACAGGCATCTGTATTTAAATGTGTGAATTTACATGTCTGAATGTGAAGCTGAATTCTGTCTTCATTACTGAACTAGTTTACCTACTTCCTCAGGGGGAAAAAAAATCAGAAGACCTTATATTGAATGTAAATATATTTGAATTGTTTTTCGTTTTTTAGAGGACTGGTACAGATATGGAAACATGCAGCCCAAGGTGTTTCTTGAGTGGCAGTCTCTGAGAAGCATCCCAGCACATGTTCTGACAGAAGCATTTTGATGTGTGCAAGGTAGGGTTAAGTTGCACTGAATTGCAAGACTTGCCTTGGGACCACTTTTTGACAGAAGATTTGTTGCTGGCTGGGCAAAGTTGTTGCACACAGCTGCTTTTGCTGCAGTTCTGTAAGTGGAGACACCCCTGTGAATTTAAAGTTTTGTTGCTGCTTCTGCTCTCATTAATGATCTCTTTGTGTGCCTGGCCATTACAAGAGCTGTATGCCCATTATAAATGAAAAAAAACCCACAAACCAAAATCATGCCAACCTGAATCTTCGCATTCTCCTAGCAAAAGAACAAATAAAAAAAAACCCAAACCCAACGTTCTTAGTCCTCTGACTATTGAGAGGCTGAACAATGCTGTTTGTTTTCTGCTGTTTGCTCCTTGTTCGGCTGTGTCAGGAGTTTAGTGTAATTTACATTGTTTTCTAAAATATTAATGCTTTCTGTTCCTCTTAGCCTTTCTGCAGTTCTTGCTTGTCTCAGCAGAGACAACAAAAATGTTTTTTGGCACACCATAGCCAAGCACCACAAAGCCTATTTAAAACCACTCTCTCTCCCTCTCCCCCCTCCTTTAATATCAATTTAATGTTCTAGGGTGTTTGCTTCCTTTTTACATCTAAAAATGACTGATAAATCTTTCAGATCATTTACATAAAAGCTTCAGCTATCAAAAAACAAAACAAAATAACAAACCAAAACCCCAAAACAAAAACAAAACCACAACACACACACACACACACACACACAAAAAAAAAAAAAAAAAAAAAAAGGAATATTCTGTTTTTAAAAGACATCTGCCTTTAAGGGCAATGTTTTCCATATTTTGCCATCATGCCAGCTGCTTGCAGTAGAACTGGAGCATCCCACCCTGGCAGTACTGGAGTTACTGGAGTTTTTCCAGGTGCCCACAACTGTAGGCAATACGGCACAAAATGCAGCACAGGCTTACTCAGGCTGAGATGAGTGTAGGCAGTCACAGCTGGTCCAGAACGATAAGTGCAGTGGAAAACTAGCTTGTTTGGCTAACTAGATCACCTCATCTGAATCTGTTTGCTCAGGACGTAACCCTCAAAGGATGTTTTCAGTATTTTAATAATTTTTTAACCATGTTGGAGCAAAGCTTGAGGAGCCAGAAGGAGAGGGAGAGAATAGTTCATCTGCCATTTTTTTTTTTTCAAGAAGCCACAAAAATAAACTAGGGCCAGCAGTTAAAAAAGGCAGTTTTTGCACTTACCAAGAAGTGATTTTTTCACACTTCCACTGGTGGCACTAAATGGTTATCTTTGCCTACCTGGATAAAGCACATTCAGCTCATTCTATTTGCAAGCCTTGCTGACCAGCAAGGAGTCACTTGCCCAGGGCAGGCACTGCTTCTTCCCAGCTGAGATTCACCAGGATCTCTGCAAGGGGAGTATGTGCTCACCTACATGTAGCATGAGGAGAAAAATGGAAAAATTCACGCTGGCTGAGACATGGTCCTTGCTCATTTTGATGAAATACCATTTAGTATTGTATTAGACATTGAAAATTGTAGTGTGCCTAATTTTTTTAAGCTTTCTCTTTTTCTCTTTAGCTTTCTTTTCTCTTATAATTACTGCCTGCCTTATCTACCTGTTTACTTGTTCCTGACACCATCTCTCATATAGGTTGGTTAAACGCAGTTGGCTGAAGGTGGTCGGAGCAATTTGATGTTCTTCTCCCAGCCATCAGAGTGGTTGCAGATTTGGGTAGTGTTCTCACTGCAGTAACAGTCACTTGGTTTATTCAAGGAATAATATCTGGGATCTGGTGTAAATCCTCCTAAAGCTTGAATTCCTAAATTCCTGGGAAATTCCCTTAATTTCTGGATAACATGTATTAGTGAAGAGGTTATCAGCTGTTGTTAAGGATTTATTTGCAGATAGGAGAGGAGCTACATTTCTAAAGTTTGGTCTTAATTATGGCTTTACGTTCTAAATGTGTTAAAAAAAATATGTCTCTGCATCTGGCAGAAGACATCCATTATTTAAATGTAAAATTATGTTCAATTTTTTTTTAATGAATACAGATATGATGAGCATCTCTGCTTGGCATCTCTCTGAAAGGCACTTTGTCTGAAGTATTCTTTTTTTTTTTTTTGTTTAAATTGATTTTCCAAAAAAAAAAAAAAGAGATTCATCCACCTAATGAATGTTTTCCCATTTGCACAGCACCTGGTTTCTACCTGATGTGACCTGATTAAAACCTCTCTTCACAGAGGATCAGCAACATGCCAAGTGCACCCTTCCAGAACGCCATAATGGATCACTCTGTTACCCCATGATTATTTGTGAATTGGAAAACTTCATTTAGCCCCCGCTGGTGTCACTGCAAATTAATCATGGCAACAGAGCGATATCTGGGGACTGCAATAACCACAAGTGACCTTGGTATAATGTCTCTCTCAGGAGGAAGCCTAGCTTTCATTCTGTGTGATCTCAGGTTTGTAACTTTTTTCCTGCAAAAGCAGCATTGGAGGGCGATGTGTAAAATGAAATATGAAGCATAACGTGTATCTGGCAATTCAAAGTTTCTAATTCTTTATACAGTCACAAGTTCTGATCAAAACCCAGCAACAATCTCCTTTCCCAGCAGTGACCAACAACATGTTGTCTTCTCATTTTCTCATTTGTAGTACTAATAACTAGGGAAAACAGGAAGTGATTAAATTTCTTTTTCCCTTCCCTTCCCTTCCCTTCCCTTCCCTTCCCTTCCCTTCCCTTCCCTTCCCTTCCCTTCCCTTCCCTTCCCTTCCCTTCCCTTCCCTTCCCTTCCCTTCCCTTCCCTTCCCTTCCCTTCCCTTCCCTTCCCTTCCCTTCCCTTCCCTTCCCTTCCCTTCCCTTCCCTTCCCTTCCCTTCCCTTCCCTTCCCTTCCCTTCCCTTTTTTATTTTCTCATGAGCTGCTATCATATTCTCTGGAACTCAAAACGCAACTCTTTTTGTAACACAAGGGTGCTTATAACAGACTACACAATGAACAAAAGTAAATATATGCACAGTGGCCAGATATTGCTACCCTTGTTCTTTCAAACTAGTGTTTGCTATCAGATGGTAGTCAATATGTTTATGGAAACATTTACGATTTTTCTTTACGCTGCAGTAAATGTCTTTGTTCACCAGTCAGGAGGTGATTTTGCATACCAAGCTAATTACATGTTCAATATTATTTCATATACAGGCCATGACATCCTATGGTATCTCTCTGATTTATTACTATTCTCTCCACCTGAAGCATTTATTGAATTCTGTTATTAAGATTATGATTATGCATTTCCTTTGTGAATGCGTACAAAATAGAGAACAAATAGAGAAGCTGTGGTTAGTTCTGCTGAGACTGTGCTTTCAGGTGATGCTGTGAAGCTATGGTTCCACATCCAGTGGAAAGCCTGTGTTAAATTAATCGAGGAGATTATCAGCAGAGGATAGATTTTCTTAACAGCTCCGGAACATTAATCTAATGAAAATAACCAACTTTCCCTTATGGTAAATACTGCAAAAGGAGGATGAAAAGCTTAAAATGAACCTGCAAAACTCTCCCCAAAGTTGGAGCTCTTGCTAGTTCCTTTAGTGCACAAGAGAGATGAAAAGTATTTGCTAGATGTGGTACAAACACTAGCACTGGCTGTGGGAAGCAGGAGGGATATTAACAGGTTGCTTTGACTGCTCCTTTGTAGAAAGAGCAGCATATATCTCTTATTAATGTGTGCGTCCTGATGTGACACACAGTACCCAGCTGTGAGGCCTGGAAATTCTGTTTAACCACTGCAGCATGCCAGCCTGGGGTCATAGCTTACAAAGCACACCTGCGAGAACAGATATTATCGAGGAAGATAAAAACACATCTTTATTTCTCTCTTCACGCTGTTCCTTTGTGATGAATGCTGTAACAGCCAGACACTCCTCTCAGGTGCCTTTGTTAGAGTCCCCAGGGGCTTTCCCTGGATCTGGGACAAAGGAATGGAGCAGTGACCTGTAAGAGTGCTCCTGGTTTTGGACAGATTTTTTCACGTGCATCTCAAGGTGGGTTCAATGGACTATTAGCAGCCCATACAGCTCTCTTCTCTGGTCTGTAAACTGAATTATTCTGAGCATTATGCAGTAAGGCATAGTGAAAGGGCATGTATTCACTGCAAGACCTCCCCCTGTAGTGTGTTCCCTATAAAATTGGCGAGGTGATGGCATAGGTGCCACCTGTCTTTGTATCTGTCCATCCACCCGCCTACCCAGCCATCCATAAAAAATGATATTTAACAGGTTTGTGAGTTTTTGTTATGTTCTGTTATTTGCACTGAGATTTTATATTTGATGTTTGTCTCACTTCTATTTTTTCTTATTGGGTTGTTTTTATTTATTTATTTTTATTTAATTTAAATTACAGCTTCATTTGTATCATCGGGTAAAAGGAAGAGAAAGAGGTGTTACTGCTCTCTAGAAACAGCACTCACTGGACACTCTAACTCCTCCTGTCTCCTCATAGTCACAGGATACTGGTGCAGACCCAAGACCAGACTGCCCCTATTATACTCCTTGAGTCAATCTGTCTCTCTCTTTCTCTGCAGGGTTAATCAGATCCTCTCCTTTGTCTGCTAATGAACCCACATTAGGACACTTGGAGACACCTGCTCATCAGCTAGCACCAGCCTGGCCAAAGCCAGAGACATGCAAAACTCAAAATTAAAACTCACAGAAAAGTCATCACATAAAAATGGCAAATGACCATAGTGCTTCTAATAAAGTAACATAAGGTCAAGCCTTCTGCACAAGAGAACTATGATTATTATATTTATTCTCTGCTGGCTATTTTTTTTCTCTCTTTTTCTTTTCTTTCCCCCCCTTTCTTCTCTCTCTCTCTCTCTTTCTTACTTCCTTTCCTTTCGTTCTTTTCTTTCTTTCTCTCTCTCTCTGACTCTCTCTCTCTCTCTTTTTTTTTTTTTTTTTTTTTTTTTTTTTTTTTTTTTTTCCTCACAGCAAATAGCCCTAAGCTTTGCCAGCCAATAGCAAATAGAGCCAAAATTCCAATTTCTGCTTCATCCTAGTATGGTATCCCAAGAGTGCAATTGCTTCACAAGCTGTCAGTCCCAACACAGGGATACTAAATGGAGCTAAAGAGCTCTTTGAAATCTCAGTATAAATTATCCTTCTGGAGCTGAACCAGTGAACATTTTCCGTGTTCACATGCTGGCACGCTGTGCACATTTACAGTTACTCACACTCTAGCTTTAATGGCACCTTGACAATAGGTAATCTCAGCTGCAAACTACGTGTGAACAATTACTTGTTCTCCCCATTTCTATTTTGCTCTTACAAACAGCTTTGTAACGTTCACTCCATTTTGTGATTGCTTCAGGCCTGATGGGGATTTGGACCAAGTCCGATGAGAAAGGGTCCACCTCACCTTGCCTTGGTATGGCCATTCCAGCAGTCCTCCTCATTTAATGGACCGGCTGTCACTCGTTCGTCCTTGCAGATTGTGTAGGGGAATGTTGACCAGAACTTTTTAGAGAGCTTTAGTTTTTCTTTAATGTCTGTTACCTGATTAAGAGACAATGAAAGGGAAAACTGGTTAAAACACATCAGCCATATTAGCCATATTAGCTCTCATCGTAAATAATATGTTGTTTAATTCCGTAATAAATGATGGTGGAGGTTAAAAGGACTGACGGTGCTAAAACCTAAACTCCTATATTTATGAGCAAGGCACAGTGCCTTTGGGTTCAGAGAATACAAATAATCAAATTCACCTTTTTCCACAGGCAAGACATTAATAAAAAGCATGTTACATCTTGCTCTTTCTATTCCCAATTTGTCTAAGGTTTTTTAAGTATACATCTTCCTAAGAATTAATATGCCTCACTGTCTGCTGAATGTCAATTCAGTTAAATAGTGTTCATCACATAAAATGTCTTGCCCACCTGCTCAGTCATGCCTTAAATAAATATTATACTTAGATCTATATGTGCAGGTTCTAAAAATATGATGCAGTGCTGGGCTGATGTTCAACTGATTTAAGACACACAGGCTGAATACATTGCAGTACATTTGGATTTTGCTAACAGTGAGAGGTTTGTGTATATATAGGCATGCAGAGACTATATCCGTCTTTGCTACTAGATAGAGACAAATATCTGTAGCTGGATACAGACTTCACGTTCAAGAAATGCTGGGACAGTATCAGAACAGTTCCTTTACATTATAAACTCCCTCTTGAACAATAATTTAATTTGTCATGATTCAGGCAGCAAGCAGGAACAAACTGAATTTCCAGCACCAACTTAATACATGCTCTGGCTGAAACGTTATCAGTTCTTGTTTTGCGTTTGGTTTACTAGAGTGGAAAAATCTACAAGAATAGATAGAGAACACAACAAAGGACAGACTACAAAGGATGAATGGTGCCACTGTTGTTCTTATGGAAACAGATGCATTTCACATTAAGTTGTAATAGGATTTAGGGGAGCTTGTTGAATAGCTTTCAAAGGAAATCACTGAGCTTTATTCTTAAAAAAAATGAGAAATAAAAGCTCTCCATTGTTCCATTCAGTTCTGAGATTGGCTTTTAGGTTGTTGAGGTACAATATTGTACTTGGCTATTTATCTCTTTTATCTTTTGTTCTGAAGACATGATAGCTCTCTGAGCAAATGGCCCACACTGCTTTGCAGTGCTTAAACCCTGTAGAATGTCACTTTATATGCTAGGAGATGGAAACATCCAAGGATGTTATTTCAGAAGCACCACACACATTTTCATCCGCAAGAAATAAGTAGGACAGTATTTGCCTGCGTGAATTGTTGACAGTATTTCTTGCCATGATAGAAATCTTATAAATCTCCTCCATACCCTCTGCCAAGCCCTAGCTGCTGTGTTTTCATATCACAGACACCAGCAGCATTTGTAAGCCTTTAAAGTCTCAGTAAGAGAGCCCTGACAAGCCAAAAATAAAATTCCAGTTTACAGACTGCGAGCAGACTTCATCAGCAGTGGGGATGGTCTCAGGATGCCTGATCTTTTTGGTCCATGGGACCAGGAGTTTTGGGCAGCAGGCAGAGAGCAGCCCTTACTCTTCCCCTTCTATGCACTCTAAGGATAAAATCCCCAGCGTCACTGGTGGTACAACTGAACAACACATGCCACTTGGTTAAACTGCCTGGGGTTCACAGAGAGCTGTGTAAACTTCTGTTAGGCTGTGTCGTGGGTTTACGTGGCAAGGTTTTAGTAGCAGGGGGGCCACAGGGGTGGCTTCTTGTGAGAAGGATCTAGAAGCTGCCCCATGTTAGATAAGGGCCCCAGTGCTGACCAGAGCCGAGCCAACAAGTGATGTTGTTTGTGCCTCTGTGAGAGCAGATTTAAGAAAGGGGAAAAAAAAATGCTGCTACACATAGCAGCTGGGAGAGTGAGAAGAGGGAAAAACAGCCTTGCAGGCACCAAGGTCAGTGAAGAAGGAGGGGAAGAGGTGCTTCAGGCACACAGCAGAAGTTACCCGGTGGCCTGTGGAGAGGCCCCTGGTGGAGCAGGCTGTCCCCCTGCAGCCCATGGGTCCCACATGGAGCAGATCTCCACACTGCAGCCCCCCCATGGGTGGAGGAGCCCCCGGTGGAGCAGGTGGATGTGGCCTGGAGGAAGCTGCGGCCCATGGAGAGCCCCCGCAGGAGCAGGCCCCGGGCCGGAGCTGCAGCCCGTGGAGAGGAGCCCACGCAGGAGCAGGGGTCTGGGGGGAGCTGCCGCCCACCCGTGGGGGACCCATGCTGGAGCAGTTTGCTCCTGGGGGATGGATGAACCCCGTGGTACGGGGGAGCAGTTCTTGAAGAGCTGCTGCCTGTGGGCAGCCCCCGCAGGCTCAGTTTGGGAAGGACGGCATCCGATCGGAGGAACCCCACAGTGCGGGGGAAGAGAGTGACCGAGAAGGAGTGGCTGAGGTGGAGCTCGGCCACCCACCTGAGTAAAACCATCACAGGCCAATAAATCAGATAGAGACATCCTACTGAAACTGCTGGCGATATAGGGAAAAGGGCATGTAGGAAGGGTTTGTAGGTCCATCCGTATAATCTTGGGTAATAAGATACAAGGTGACAGATTTTCTCATTTATTACCTCTCCTGGATAACCATTTACAAAAGCAAACTGATTGATATTGGTAGTGAGTAATTAGTTTTCAGATCAGTAACTTCACTGCTATTTGGAAGTTATTTCAAGTTATTCAAAACTCAGATGTTAAGAGCTATATTCAGATTCTTACTGTAACCAAATTAGATCTGGCATTCTAGGACTACAGACTTCTATTCTGAACCACAAGTGAGTCAACACCCATTGGAAAGTGATTTTCCCCAGCTCCTGTAAGGGCTGTAATTTGGAGTGCAAACCTCATATTTTCAGACAATTCAATAAAAGTTTAAGAGAGGTTCTCACTGTTCACAGGCTCTTTAGAAATATGCTCTGAAAAATGACTCCCCAATGACTTTCAAAGATACTAAATAATGTTTGCATGCTCTTTATGTGTACTGCATACAGACAACATATTATTACATTTCCTAACAATAAATATATATATATATTTGCATTGTTGAAAGTACATCTGGTAAAGAAAATTTTACTTTACCAACAGGTTTTGGTAAAAGACGTTAGATTAAATCTCCCAAGTATCCCTGTGAGGTTTCATTCCCATTTTAGAGCCTGGGGAGAGGGAGACATTTACATGACTCACAAAAGGCAGCAATAGCAAAAATGATTGCAGCTTAGAGAGAGGTTACCATTTGCAGATGTCTCTAGATGACACTAGACATCCAGACAGGCAATGAGACAATGACTTTGAAGTATTTCTAATGTAATTTTAAATGCAGAATAGAATTGGGTGCTGCAACACCAGCAATGATATGTAAAACTTTTGCCTGTGGGTTTCAGTACCTTCAGTTTTGGGATCTCCTCAAGCATAGCCACAGGAAATCTCTTAATAGTCCCCTCAGTTACATGTGTCCCACTGTACATTGTTTTGATCACTGCCAGTATATAAAAAATAGGCAATTGATATATAGTCCCTTGAAAATGAGGTAAAAGCCACTAAGGGTTCAGTTAACATTGCTTGCTTGTGATTTATGAAGTCAGACTACTGCATCCCCCAGTGATCTGTGGCCATGTAAATGATTCCTTGGTATTTCCCATGCTTTGAATTAAAGATTAACTTTCAAGCTTAGTTAGACTTCTGTGGAAACATTTAAACACAAGAAGTCTGCGATTTTGTTACTTTATATATTTCCTTCCCACTTTCTCTGGCAGAGATTTACTTGAATTAAGACAGCTGGATCTCCTTGGTCTCAGTTAGTGTGGCTTTTCCTGGCTACCTCCCTGATGTCACCCTGCCATTATTTTGAGCTATTCTTCAGCTACTTTGAAGGTACTAAATTTATTTTGAGTTGCAATACTTTCTCATAAGAAAAAATATATCAAGAGCTGTGCAAAGAGTTACATTTTCTTTTTCCTTCCTTCCTGCCTTCCTGCCTTCCTGCCTTCCTGCCTTCCTTCCTTCCTTCCTTCCTTCCTTCCTTCCTTCCTTCCTTCCTTCCTTCCTTCCTTCCTTCCTTTTTTTTTAATTTTAACCTGGGGATACATAAAAATTGATATCAAAATAGCCAGTCTTTTATCTGCAATTGCTATCAGAAGGAAGATGTTACTCTATAGGTAAGAAAAGTTAAAAATTTGCATCATTTCCAAAGAGAAATTCATGTCCAGAGTCATGAAAATGGTACAGTTACATGCCCTACAATGGGAAATACAGTTAATTTCCTACTCCTGCCACTGACTTTTTCTGTGATCAGGGCAGTCATTTAAGCTGTACAGTTCCTCAGCAGAACTTACACCACCACCTATGAGCTCACTTCCAATCCTGCTAGCAGAGGCTCAATTTTAAGCAGGTAAATAAAGCAGATCAACTTTTTTGTCTTCTTTACTCACCTTGGACTCCAGAGGAAGGAGGTGAGCTAAAAAGCAAGCCCATAGCATGCCCATCATTTTGGCGGTATCAGACCTTAGAATTCCTTGTTTTAGCTCAGGATATCTGGATAAATTGAAAAACTCACCAGGATAATTGAGAAATGCATCTAAAATATCATGCAAAACTAAATGTGAAATGATGATTTTTTTTTTTTTTTTTTTTATAAAGCAGGAAAGATCCAGAAAAGACAGTTGCTTGTGAAGCCAGCAGCTAATTTCCCATAGAATCTGTTTTGGTTTAATTTCTGATGGAGACATACTTCCTCAGCAGGGGGATAGCTAATGTGTGTCCAGCAGCAATGTGGGCCAAAAAGCAAATTTTAAAGGTGATGCCCCATATATATATATATTTAAAGTAATTTCTGTTATTTCTTCCTCCTTCCTCCACAGGAAGTCCATCTCAGAGTCCTTCCAGTTTTATTATCCCCCCAGCATAATCCCTACTCTCATAGATAGTCAGAGGAGTCTTACAAGAAGCAAAAAAAGTGTTCAAAGATGCTGAAATGTGTCCAAAACTGACCCTGGTTCAAAGCAATAAATGAAATACAAGACTCTTGCTGATATTAAGTACAAATGGTTATTAGCATTCTTTTCTCCTTCTTACTGATACTTTTACATCACACTTTTTTTTTTTTTTTTTTTTTTTTAGTTTATTCTGCAAGTTCTGGCAGATTTTCTTTTTGAAATGCAAGCAGGATATGCAGCTTGCCTTTCTGCTGATACCTTCTCCCTGGGGATGCTCAGAAACATCTCAATGCAAAATCTCAATGAAGGTTAAGCCTTTATGCCTTGGAAACAAGTATGAATGTTTCTTGCTACTCACTGGACATTGCTTCTCTGATGAACTAGGGTGCCACTCTGGATGGCACACGGTGGGTTGGTATGTGGCAGCGCAGCCTCTCAGAAGATGTTTCAAGTGGATGTTTGTGATGAGGCGCTGTGGTTTCACAGACCTGAATTCACAGACGACATTTAACTAATCCCACTTCTTCATGCTGTGTTATTTCCAGGTGAACAGCCAGAGTGCTTTCCGCTGCCTGCTGCTTGTTTTCCCCTAGACTTGTCTAATGTCCCCAGCCAGCCACCCAGCACCCTTGCAGCCTTTATGAACAATGATGCGGAGCTTTTATAATGACGGGCAGCTTGGTAACAGATTTATGGATATGGAGGTTGACAGCCTGGGCTGTGTGCGGGATTGTGAAGAACATACCTTTTGTCACAGACATGGCAGGGTAGCAAGAACAAGCAGATCATTATGATCTGATTTGTGTTATGCCGTACCAGCAGAAAACTGCCCAGGACTTTTATACATCGATCAGTATTTATGTCCATTAGGGATTTCATCTGAAAGCATTCTCAGACTAATGGCCAACAATTTGTTTAAAAGGACTCAGTCAGCAGGCTTAAAACCCATATTATGTACTGTCTGCAATTGGTTGTTATGTTTATGTCTCTCATACATGTGGGTGTGACGGTGCAAGAATTACCTGTCACAAGCAGTTAAGTACAGGACAGCTGGATATTTTAATGGACACACGGTTTTCCTTGTACACTGGGCTTAATTAAAAACAGTTAACTCAGACCCCTAAGTTTTAAGAGCTGTCCCTCAAGAAAGACACGTCTTCTGTATGTCCTTTGTTACATCTGCCAGCTTCCTAGAGATGTCTTGGAGGCATAAGGCACTTATGTATAAAGGCAGTTGAACTAGGCTCCTGCTATCACACCTGGGTGCCTGAATTTAAAGAGGATCCCTCTCTCAGAGTTTTTTTTCAGGCACCTGCATTTCTCCACTGACTAGGCACAAGGAGATTAGGTGCATATTTTTGTCTGGAATGGCTCATTAAGCGCCCAAAGTTTCAATGCCCATTGGGTGCCTCAGCAAGGACGACCCACTTTGACTTGGAGCAAGCGAAGTGGAACGGATTTGCTCTATACGGAGATTATTTTTTTCACATACATTATGCATTTCCCCATTACCTCACAAAGGCAAATTGAAATTCAAGTAGCTGCTGAACCCTGCACTTCATGGCAGTGATTTTTCAGAAGTGAAGCGGGTGGGGTCGGCAGGACCTGGAGATGGCGGTGTTGCTCAGCTTTCTGCCGCTGCCAGCCCCTCCAGCTCCCTGCACTTTGTTTTCCAGAGAGTGAGGCCGTGGATTGTTCCGCTGCATATAAAACTGACAACCCTGTTATTTTAAACTCGAAAGTGACAGGCTGTTATTTTAATGAGGTCTGCCAGTGCCAAGGTTAACCAAAGCTTTATTTCCCTACAAAATGTTAAGGCTGCGGTTCTAAAAAGGGGGCTGTGAAATTTTACGGTTATTGATACTTTCTCAGCACATGCAAGTTCTGAGAATTTCACCCGGGCCTTCTTGTGCAACAAATGCTTTTTTGTTTTTCTGCTTCTCCTTTTTTATAAATTTGACTTTGTGACTTAAAATGATCCAGAGCTCTTCCAATAACTGCCTGCTCATGATTCATGTTTCTGCTTAGAAAAGCAGATGACAGCTCTTCTAATCAAGAACTAACGCTGAATCCCAGTTATAAAGCACAAATGGGCGCTTGGGTAATTTGTGAAATAAAACAAATGAGCTAGGCGACTTTCCAAAGCAAGACGTTTCTCACCAGAGTATTTTAAAGTGAAATGAAAGATTTTTTTTTTTTTGCCCTTATCTCTAAGGGCTACTCACATCTTTGACAAGAAAAAGTTAAAGCCTTTAATAAAAGTAAGTGAAGAATTACCACTGGCCCTTCTGAATTCTCAGAATAGCAGACATATAACTTCAGACTGCTGGGGTGGATTCAGCTCCTGTTTGACTTCTCCTATTCTTATATTTTACATTCACAGTATAATCTGCACCAACACAGTGACTGACTCAGTTGCCCCCACTTAAGTCTCTAGTACCATCCAAGATGCTCAGGGTATCCCTCCTAACCTGCAGTGACCAGTGGAAGTCTCCTATAAGTTGTGAGATATATGTGAATGCTCTGTGTGCTGCTTTGGATATTTCATTCAGCTTTGATCTGAATCAGGTGTTTAAAAGCAATCCAGGTTGCCCATTGCATGTGTTTTAATGAAAACTATTTACAGGTCTGCACAAATACTGATATGTTCTTGCAGAAATCTCCTTGTCATTTGTGGCCTGGTGATGCTTGTGCCACAACACCGTGTGTTTGCCAGCTCCATGGTCATGTGCCATGGCCCAGATAAGGGGCTGGACTGTCACCGCCCAGAGCTGATGGCCATTTGCGGCCATTTGCTCAAAAATAATATGACCAAAGTGAGTGTGTGTCTTGTAGCAATGCTACCTTTTTGTCTTAACCCTAACCTGGAGAGCCTACCTCCTGCAATCTCCACAGGTCTGGAGAGAGCTTAACGCTGCCTCACATCACCAAATGGAGCCTATATATATATATTGGACATTATTGCTTACAGAAAAGCAGAGCCTGACACCAAACTTTTCCCACATTCAACATTCATTTTGGCTGGGGTGGGAAGAGAGGGAGGAATCTTTCAAGCAGTGGAGCACCCAGGGCTAAACTTCTACACCTTTCCAAAAATGTCACCACTGCCCCCTGGTCTTGGCTTGTTTTGCACTTCCACCTCCTTAAGTAGGTATGTCAGGCCAAGTTCACTGCACAGGTCTCCCCCATAAGTAAAAACACTGATTTTAGGAAGTGGGAGCTACTGTAAACTTCTGTGCTCTGTCAAGGAAATCTGTAGGAACTTGCAGCAGCTTTTGCCTTTCCTGTAATACCTGTGAGCAGTGCTAAAAAGCTGGTCCCTGAATCTGATTCAGGCAAATCCAAGGCACTCAGAGGAATCAGCTTTTTATTGCAGATAAGTATAAAAGCAGTGCCAGAAATATGCTGGAATCTTAAAGAAAAAATGCCAGAGGCTTTTCTGTGGCAAGGCCTAGCAGTTAAGCACTGATTTTTTTTCTGAGCAGTCCTTCATCATTCCAAGCAAAAATGTTAATAGCTAATGTAAACAATTACTGATAGAGTATTTCAGGCTTATACTGGCTTTCATTTGTCTTGGAAATATTAATTCAGTACCAGTAGTAAAGTGGCTGTTTCTTCTCTTAAATCTCAAGGGTTTACAGGGAACTACATGTGTTATAACAGACAAGGAGTTCAAGCCTCCCAAGAGCTGTGAGAAGCATACGCTTTCTAAGGGCAGCAAGAGCTATGATACATCCTTTCATATCACAGCAAGAAGGATAATTGTACTTCATAGCTGAAGTAGCCTTACATTTAACTTCATTTTTTTCTAGTGGTTGCTTCTTGACATAGCTCTGTTGCCTTCAAAACTGAAGAAGCTCTCAGTGAACACTTGATTTGTTGAAAAAGCTCAGGATTCAGAATTAAGATGATGACTAGCCTGGCAGAAGCTTCGGAGCTTCTGACCTTCCCCTCCCTCGTCCCCAGGAGGCTCATCCAGCTGTTTACCCAGAGACTGAGAGACAGAGAAAAAGCTGTGCTAGGGTGACCAAAATGACACAAAGCAAAAAAAAACCTATGAGGCCAGAGTATGCAGGTGAGAGTTTTGCTGAAGAATCTGCTTTAAGATTTAGAAATTACTGTATAGCATTGTAAGATATCAGACGTCTTCTGTATGATACCAAGAACAGTACAATCTTGCCTATGGACTTCAGGGATCTTTCATCACTGTCTGTTTTTTTCAGATCCCAACTACTTTTTGATGGAGTTTAGGTGCAAAACTACCTGCTCTTCCATGACTGGCATTCTTAGGCTGCAAAGTGATTAATTCATTAGTACAACCCCTCTCTTGACTTGTTAAACCCTGGTTTTAAGGTCAGTAGAAATGCTCAGAGCCCTTCTCAGGCAGCACGGGGCTGGCAGGGCTGCACATCCTCACAGAGAGCTGGGTTACTGTCACCCCTCTCGGGGTGAAGTTGTGCAGGCTCATCTGTAGATGTCCATCTCCTCTCCACGTTTCCAGAAAGAAAAAAGGCGGGCGGGGGGGGATGAGAGGGGGAAGAGGGGAGAGAGGGGGGAGAGGGGGGTGATGCATCCACTGAGGGTGATGCAAATCCCCGTGAGCTTGGGGGCAGTGTCATCTCGGCGTGAGTGACAGGACCAGCCCTAGCTGTAAGAAGTAAAAAATTAGACCTGGCAAGATGCGTTTTTCCACCACTGTAACCTGTAATAATATTTTATCAGAACACCCCGAATTGGTTTGCATGCTACTGCTGCTTCTTCCAATGTTATGCTTGCATTTCAGCCAGAATTAAAGCTCCATAAGTTTTCCCCCCCTGGTAGTTCTGGCTGTCCATCATTCAGCTCAGCTGAAACCACAGATTGATTTCAATGGCCTGTATGTTTGCATGCTGGATTATTTTAATCCAAACACGCAAATCTGCATTATTGCAAGTAGTGAATCCATATGGTCAGGAAATAACTAAAAATTAACACGGAGGCTTTGAGGCATTGTGTACACTGATTGTGCTGATGTGGAAATCTATATGTATTTTTGGACAAAATTTCTTTCTGGGCTGCCTGAGTAAGATGCACAATTTCATTTCCAGAGCTGCTTCATAGATGAGAGATGATGTAACCAGTTGTTATTATAGCACATACAAATATCATTTGTTAAAACATCTAAGTCCAAACTAAAAATTTCAAAAGATTTAGAATTAAAACAATAATATTTTCAGAGACAGCAAGGTTTACAAGAGGACATTTTTGGCAAGGCAAGTATGAATACTGGTAGGCTCAGCAGGAAAAGGGCTTATCAGGAAAACAATCTGAGTCAGAGGGAGCCTTGTACTGTAAAGCTACTGTGTCAATATACTAATGACTTCCATTGCCTTCCTACTGAGGAGAGGGTGGGTTATCCTCCACTGATGTGGAGCTGCACTCTCTTGTCCTTTCATGATAGGGTTAAGTACTCCAATTACTGGGTCCTAGGGTCCTAGTGGAACAATTGCACACAGCTTTTTCAGGGCTGCCAGAGGAAGGCAGTGGACAGAGAGCGTGGGGCTTGGGTCCAGATAATGTGAGTGCTTGAGGATCACTTTAAAAGAGGGAGAAAAATTAAGCCCAGTTTGAAGTACAGCAAAGTAATGAGGAGTTCTCAGAAGATTTTGTCCTAAAGCAACAAAAATATAATGTTACATTATTATTATTATTATTATTATTATTATTATTATTATTATTATTATTATTATTATTATTATTATTATTATTATTGTCATGGTCAGGTGAAATGTCATGAATTTAGATACTCTTGCAGGACTGTTGAATCTAATAATCTCATCCTGAATTGGGAAACAGACCCCTTGTAGGTTTTTTTTTTTTTTTGGTTCATTTTGAAAATAAAATGCTAGGACATACTTGTTTCTGGAGTCTGGAGTGTGAGCCTGGTGAATCAGTGAGTGGTATGAATTTAAGGTGCATCAAGGTCCCATAAATTCAACACAGTCTGCCAGACGATCTATGGAATCAAGTCTGGACAATTTAACAAACAAACACTGACAGAGGGGTTTTGTATGGATAAGGACAGGCACAGTAGCAAGCACTTGGAGCATACTGTGTGAATCTGAATGAGAAGGTATCTGTCTCAGAGAGTTTTCATTCCAAATAGTAAAAAGGAGAGGAGAAAGAAATAAACCTATTATATATATGTAGGAAAAAAATTATATGCAAAGAAAATTACTTGAAATCATACAGGGAGTCACTGTATAAGACAAGCATTACTCCTACATCTTTAGCACCTTCTTTATAGTGAAAAGTCTATTTTCCCTCCTTGGGTATTGCTTTAGGTAATAAGCTTCTTTACTCCTCCAAGGATACGTCTCCCTAGCATTCACGACAATACAGCATAGCTTAAATCAAGCAGGTAAATACTGCATGCAACTGGAATTAGTGTTGATGCTTGAGTATTCATTGTGGCTCTTGTGCAGGCTTTGTAGGCTGCTATCCATCTCCCTGCCATCTGCAGTGTTGCAGGGGGACTGGGGAGCTCCACATTTTGGATGCTGCCAGGTGAACAAGCCTGAGTCAGGCAGCTGTGTGTATAAAGCTGATTTTGTCTTGTCCCAGGAACGAAGGACAGGCACTGAGACAGGACTAGGTGGGAAGGCAAGCAATACAGAACTGGGAGCAGCTGGGGGATGTGGACCTGTGGCTGCTGCACCTGATGGCCTGGAGAGGCAGCTCTGGCTGCTGCCCTGCATGTACTGTGTACCTCAGGTCTGCCTTCTGCTGCAGGCACTAGTGGCACAGACACCCACCATCTCACTGCTCCTGTACCCTCCTCTCATCGTACATTCAGGGCAGGAGGCCCCTGTGTCAGAGGGGTTACAGAGGCCGGGGAGGCATGTGGTCCCAGCTGGCTCTGTGGTGGCAGCGATGCTGTCACTGAGGCGTGCGGAGCCCACTGGGGGTGTGGGAAGGAGATGCTCTGCGTCTGCTGCTGCAGGCTGGCAAGGGCAGTGGGGAAAGCAACTCTACAGCTCCCAAAGCAATCAAGCTGCAGCAGTTAGCTAGGGAGTCACTTCACAAAGAACTCACAAAATAAGCTTGTCTCATTCTCCCCGATCCCTCAAATCCCAGGCAATCCCTTCTTGTCTCTTCTTCACAGCTGTCTGTGAGCACAAACAGGTATAACCGAGTGCTACCTGCTGCAGAGCTGCCCATAGCTGGCAGACAGCATCCTCCCGGTTATCCCTCCTGATGGATGCGGGTGGCTGGACAGAAGATCGATGCTTGTTCCTCGTGCACAGGCAGCTTAAAAGCAGCCTAGCCTCTGTGCCAGCACTCTCAGGATTGAAGCGACTGCACACTGGCTGTTTATTTGTCTCTTTTTCAAAGCACACTCCCCACCTCGGTCTGCCACTGCATTTCAACAAGGACATAGGCAAGGCCATGCCAGGCATTCAGAAATCATAAGCTATGCTTCCACTGTCATGAGTCTATCATAAAAATAATGATGTCTTAAATGTAGCAAATGCTGCAATATATTTGCCTCTAAAGACTTGAAGCTTTAGAATTCATGCTTTTGCGGATTCTGTAATAGTCAGAAGGGCCGGAAAATTGGATTTTTTTTTTACCATAATAGTGAAAAGAACAGATTTTAGAAAGGCAATTTCACAAGACATGAAACAAAAATCTAGAAAATCTGGAATTTTGGCTCTAAAAACAAAACCCAGACATCTTTACAGGGTAAAGAAACTCAAAATGGGAAAAACACATCCTCACAAAGGATAGTATCTCAAATGAAATAAAGGCAATAATAGAAACATTCACATTTTCTGTCTATTTTAGCTATAAAACCAGTAATATTTCACAGTCAGGAGCTCTCTGGGAGACAGAAGAGGTTAACTTCACTGGGTCAAATCTGCCATTGATACCGAATATATAAAATATAGGGCACTGCCTGAAGTATATTTTCAGGAGCATCCCATAAGGATCCTGAGCTTCATGAACTGTTTCATTTCTTATTCTCTTAATTGGAGTATTTCAAGAATGTCTTCCAAAAAGCCTGGGATTTGGTGACATGGAGTAGGAGAGGATCGGGAAGCTACTGGCACAGGAGGGATGGCTCCCAGCTGCTTCCACTCAGGAGCTGATATGGGTACGTGAGGCAAGACTGTAAACTGCAATCTCTGAATTACCTGTGAGAGGAAAGACACAATGTTGACACAAAAGAAATATGATTTTTGGCAGAGCAGTGGGAAAATGTCCCTTCTAAAATATCTTTCTCCAAAGGTCTCAGAGCAGTTTTAGCAGTTAAACTATAAGGAAAAATTATGAGGACTCACCTAAACTATAAACTCAGTTAATTGTTTTACTCATCAAATTGTTCAGCAGCAGTGATTATGCTATAATTTGTGTCTCACTTTTTAGTCACTGCAAATTTACTTCAGTACTTCCCTGAAAATTCCCTGACAGTAATTTATGCAGGCCAAAGTTATGTACTGTCAAATGTGTCTCAGGCTATCATACTTCACCCATCCATCAAAGCCCGTAACAGTAAACACAGGAAATGTGGGGGAAAAATAATAATAAAAAAGTAGGGGAACAGACGTTTTTTTTATAATGAGTGAGATGATGTTTGAGTTAAAAAAAAAGAAAAAAAGAATGGGTTTCCTACAAACTGTTCTGCTGCTACCTACTGCTCCTACATCTTTGCATATGAGAACAGCAGGTTCCTAGAGGGCACCTGGTGAGTGTAGAGGGAAGGGAGCAAATGTACAGTCAGTACAGATATTCAGAATGTGGCTTGAAAAAGCTGAAAAGCCTTGTGGAAAGAAATAGCCAAGCATCATTTCTTCTGTTACTTAATTACTACGTACAGTGGAAGAAAGAACATGAAACAAATACAGTGTTCAATGAAGAAGAAAGGAAAATTACCCTTATTAGCATGCCTTTTGTTCTCCATTGTTAACATCTTGCTGTTGTGTAAGAAAACTGCCACAAGGAAGAACCAGAAGTACAGAAGTATACAATCCTAATGGAGATTTCCATCCCAAGCAAGGCACTGTGACAATTGCTCATTCCTTTGGCACTCCTCTCCCTTAGTCAGCACTCTGAATGGCAACGGGATGCTGTGATATTTCTGAGTAACAGTCTGACTTATTGGTCATTTGTCAACGGAACTAACAATTGTTGACTGCTCTGCCCTAAATATCAAGCAAGCAGTTACATTCTGTGTAGCTTCAGCCACAAATGAGCAGGGACTAGGTGGAACAGTCACGCAGCATTGGTCATAAGAATGCAGCAGCTAAAGCAGGGAGGTGATGAGGTTTCACTTTGTCACAGCAATGATAACTTGCCTTGAAATGCAGTACAAAATCCATTTCTTTTCATTTCATTTATTTATTTTTTCCCTCCCTCTCCTTCTCTCTCTTTCCTTCTCCCTCTCTTCTGTTTAATCTCTCTCTCTTTTCCTTTTTCCTCCTTAGTGCAGGACAGAAGCTTCCTCTTTAGCTGTCTCAGAGCTGTCTCTGTCTGACCCACAGGGTTGGGATGTACTGAGGCTGTGTTCCAGCTTGCTATTTATTCCCCAGCACTGACTCTTACATTCAGGTTATGGCGGATCAGCTACGGTCTGGAAACACTTTCAGGGTAGCTAGACCCCTGGGTGAGAAAGGATGTGGGTCCCCCCAGAATGGCCAAGCATGAGGTGGGGAACAGGGTCAGCTTCAACAGCTATCTTTCGGCTGGGAAGTGCTGCCTGCTAATGAGCACTTGTACCTTGCTGCTGGCATGTGCTTCCCACATCCTCACTCATGGAGTCTTACAGAGATGGGAGGAGGCTGAAGAAACTTTTCCTCAGCACACACAAGCTGTGAGCTTGTCAGCATGAGCACAGCTATGGGGCAGGAGATGTCAAGCATGCAGTGTAGACACAGGCTTTTTTGGGGCTATTCTTGTAGCATATCCTTTTGTCAGGCATATATGTGTATAGACATATATGCCCCCACACTTAATGGTTGTTGCATGCCATGGTGCATCCCGCAATCCCTGCCATCTAAATCAGCTGCTCCTGTAGACCTATGATTCCTATCCAGGCTTTATATCCAGATTTCTTTTTCCCAGCAACCACGAATTACAGAGTTTTTGGGTGATGTATGCTTGTTTCTCGACAGACTGGAGTGGGGACTGAAGCCAGAAGTGTTATCCCAGCTTGAATACCCAGAGCAGCTGGAAGCTGTCCTCATGCCTTTGCCAGTGGGGACCAAAGAGAGCAACTAACTTTTCAATATATCAAGTCAGCGTGCAAGAGGTTAAAGCATATTAAAAAAGTTTCAAGAAACTTTCCCTAGAAACTACTGTAGCCTGTAGTCATAGAACAGATGTACTTCTTTGGAACAGCTATGAATCCTATGAGTACCCTAACAAATACACTACACATTCATTGGAACAATGTGCCCCATGGATTTAAACTGCATCTTATCAGTTCTTCCTGAAAATAATTATCACACCTATTAGAGGCTATATTTGGGATTTTTAGACTTGTACATACATCTGCTTTCCTTTCTCTAGACAGATATTCTGCCATGAAGGACGTGCACTAGCAGCCTGATTTTCTCCCCAAAGAACAGAAATAACCCTGTGACTATACACTCGGGCACTGGTTGCAGTTTAAATCAAGGTGCCCTTGAATATGGCTTGAAGATACAGGCACTGAAATTCCTACTTTTAAACCGATCCAGGAGCAGCACAAACCTTTGTGCACAAAATGCATTTTAAAGTGTCTCTTCTCATCTCAGTCCATTGGAAGCTCATACTGTATTCATAAAAATTTAGCGGAACAAGAATTTCAGAGCAAAGTAATCATGGTGATATTTCTGTAAACACCATGTTTTTCACAGTTGCTGCTTTGGAATAACTTTCTGAAAAATTTCTTCATTGCAAAACAAAGCCAAATAAAGCCTTTGTTCTATTTTTTTTTTTTTTTTTAAAGACCTGACAGATTCAGTAACACTGCCTAAGCTGCATTCAAATTCTAGGGATGGTTTCTAGGTGATTTCATTTTCCCTTCAAAATCAGACAAAAGACAAGTATCAGTACTAGGATCTTATTTTTCCCTAAAGTTCAAAATATAATTATATAGGTAGAAAGCACCAAAAAACAAAAATCACAGAAAAACAGGCTGAACCAATAAACCTAAGCATAGCACAGTGTTGAAAAATCTACAAATTAGTCTTATTAGAGAGAAACAAGACATTGTAATAATGGGGAGGGGGGCAAATTAGGAAGGACATTGTGAAAGGATTCCAATAAGCAAATTGAAAATAAATTCAGTTGTAGAAAGACATGCCTCACAGCTCTAGCAGTGGAGCTAAATTTTCCTTTACGAAGATACACAATGGATTCATGTATTCCTGTATAATGAATAACAAAATTATTTTGTGCAGACTAAGTTCACAGTGCACTAAAATGACTCATTTTCACACTAATTTGACGGTAAATACCAAGAGCTGGTCTTGTTCAAACATGGTGAGTAGTAGTCTGCATTATGGTTCTGACCAACCTTATTTTAATCACAAAAAGAATTTTGCCAATAAAATACTTGGAGCAGAACATCTCTGGTTACCATCCTTAGGGACAGCAAGCTAACCTACTTTCTCTCAACAGGCAAATTTGTTTAGCAAAGAAAAAGTACTATTGATAAAAATAACAAACTATCCTTTGGAACTGAAGCATCCTAGAAAATCTAGGAGATATTTCCTCTTAACATGTGCAAATTACTTGTAGTGCAGTCCTGTAGATACTTGTGGATGAGATGTGTAATATGCAAAAGTAACGATACAGTGAAAACCACAAATACTTTGTTGGTGTTTGCTGCTTGGACCTTGCAGTTCAATAATCGTAAAATTATCTACCTGGAAAAAGAAAACTCATTTATGAATGGCAAAGCTGTATGAGAGCATGGCTCCTCTACTAGCAGCAATATTTGTGAAATTTATTTTGAGATAATATGTAAATACATCATATAACAATTACGTATGCTTTTCAATGTTTAAAATTCTAAAAATAACAGTAAAGGTAAGGCATGTTCTTCCTCCTCCCCAAAAATCAAAACAAAAGTGTTATTCTCTTTCTAAAGAACAATTGTTTAGCTTATCTAGAATCCAAATAGCAATGCACATATACAGAGGCAGAAAGTCAGCATTACCCACTTTGTTGCAAGAAAATTAAATCAGAAGTGATATTAAATCAATGCCTGGATTATATGCTTCCCCAGAGCCCTCTCGCTCCCACCAACAGGAGTGCCGCTGAATCTCAAAGTAATAGTGCACAACATTCTCATTTGGGTTATCTTTATTGTAACCAGGAGCAGATTTTAGCCAGTATTAAACACCTAATTCTCATTGGCTTTCAGTTTTGGGGCATGAACATTATCCACAGACCACCTACCCTCAATTGGGATGCAGCTTCCATTAGCAAATATGCAGAGTTCCCATGACCTAGGCAGGAGAACTACTGAACGTAGTGCTTTGTGTAGTGTGCTAAGGGAGATGGTGTACGAAGCTCCAGGAAGACCAACTAGAATTGCTCATCCAAATCATTTTGCCCAAGCTGGTCATAGCAATTCTGGCACAATATAATGTCAAATGTTCAAGTACACTTTCTATTATATTTCTCTTATATTTGAAATATTATAAGTGTAAGCGTATTTATAAATGCATATATTTTTAACCCTAACACCAATAACTCTAAACAGTGGACACTGAAGGTAAATCTACATTGCTAAATAAAGCTGGGAGATGGCACAGACATTGGACATTGAATGGTTCATGGTGCAAAGTTGTTAGCTTGTTCCCTGGTGCTGCATTGGACCACTTCAAGTACTTTTTCCAAAGCAATGTGCTGGCATGTCTTGGGGAAGCATTCACTTCAGGGACTGCTTCCAGCAGGTAATGCACATGAGACTGCACATTTACTATACCCTCTGTGTAGCTAATGCCACACCAGCAGGCTTTGCCTTTTCTTGAAGTACCATGCATCTGCATGCCACGTTCAAGGGCATAAGACACTTGTGTTCAGTTTCATGCCACCACACTGGTGGGCTGCAGTATAGTTCTCACATTATTTCAGGTTGCTTGAACTGTAAGCATGCACATACATGCTGAACACAGACACACAAACAGCATTTTCCAGTACTATAGCAGCACAATGTGAGACCCAAAGGAGATTCAAGACCAGGTGCTGTGGTCAGTGGATGCAGGCAATCTCCTTCTGGGGAAACCAGTCTGCAGCAATGTGAGCAGTGCAGTTTGTATCGTAGAGGCTCCAGAGGCAAGGACTGCTTCCTAGCCTTTTTCATATTTAGTGGTACTCATGCACCTTTACAGGCCAGGTTGCTATTTCTACAACCATGGAAACTCCTTTGCCTAAATGGATGGACGTGATCCAGTTGTCCAAATACAGGTTGCCAGTGATGTTGGAGATGCCCTAGAGAAACCTATCTGTCTTCCAACTGTTATTTCAGAAGGGCATATGACTACCATCGTGCTGAAACACTGCTGTGACACTTACCTTGTGTTACATGTGACAGTCTAAATGACCTTAGTCATTTAGTCACAATAATCTAAGTGACCTTAACCTAGTGTGACCCATGCAGATGTCTCACTAATGTACACCATTTCACATGGCAGGAGGTACCATATCTAGGCTCTGGCAGTTAAAAATTAGGTGCTGACTAAATGCTAGAACATCCCTTTGTAGTTTGAAGAAGAATTGAACCTACTTATCTCAGATGCTTATCTGACATTGATGAACAGCATCTGGGAGGTGCTTGTCTCTTTCCAGTAACTAGGAAGAGATGGTCTGCAGGCTGGATACAGACTACTGAAGGACACACATTGTAGAGCTGTGTCCCTGAGCAGCCATAGAATTCACAGGGAGTTGGAAATTGTTAGCAGTCCAAAAATAATGCTTACTTCAGGCGGTATGGGACAAAAATCTAATTGCTGGTATATTTTAAATTGAAAAGGCCAGTAGTAGGAAAAAAAAACAAACAAAAAACTCAGTGAACTGAACATACTTAATATTTTTGTTTGTGTATTGGGGATTCACATTTAAACTAGTTCTAGCAATGACCTTATTCTACGAACATGTACTGAATTTGCACTGTGACTCATATCCAAGATCTAACAAACTGAATAGAAATGTTCCCATTGACTTCACTGGACTTGATATTAGGTTCTAGATTATCTTTCTATGTACGGTTTGATTTGTGAACATTATGCCTGGGATTCTTTTAAGAGGTTATCTAAGTTAGTCTGCTATGTCCATACTCAGACTATTGAATTAGTGATGCTAATTGGAGGAGTGAGCAGATGCTTCCTGCAAAATCACTGGAACAGGCTGAGTGCTCAGACCTGCTGACAAACAAGGTCACTTGATGAAAAATCTCAGTATGTTTTTGTTAGCCTACCTGATTACACTAGTAAAGGAACATGGTGTCTAGTACTAATACCCATTCCATGTCTCTTGTTAACCCAGGACAGATTTCATTAGTGGGCTCACTGTGATTTCAAAATCAGATAATACCATTTCAGAAAAGACAGTCCAATCTGTATGAAAAGATTTCAACCAGCCAAAAAAAAAAAAACCAACAAAAAAAAGATGCTTGCTATATCTCTAACAGGAGTGTAGCTTCATTGTCTTCAATGAAATTACTTTACCAAACAACATGCAAATCAGAGAAGCTACTGCGTCATTAGAGGCAGCCATGAAAGAGACCACACATCTGTTGTCACTGCTATAAAACAGCAGGCCATCCTTATTACAGAAAGCCATTTATAGTTCAAGACTCCTCATGGAGGGTTAAATGCTTTAAATACTTATGAGTGATACCATAAGAGCAGAATCAACGGTAGTCTAAATGACCTTAACTTAGTGTGCTCCAAAACTGATCTCATTCCAAAATGACAGGTGCCATAAAATAGCAGTTTGTGAGAAGTGGAAGATACCATTTTTATGCTACACTTCTGTATCCTTTCTACCTATCATTAGTTCTAATAGAATAGACAACATTGATGATGCATTCACAAATTAGCAGCATATTTCAACTTCCCTCTAAGCCCAAACAAAAAATAAACTTTATAGGCAAGATTTAATATCCTTTAATTACAGCAATGAAACAATCTGTATTTCACAGAGAAAAGGTAACAGACTTCTGTGTTGATGGGCAAAGGAGAGCTTGCCATAGGAGACTGGAAGTTTCTTCACACAGAGATATGGAAGCAAAGACAGAAGGTTTACCTTCAGTGGAGCAGAACAGTTACCCAAATACCCTGAGGTGAGACTCACTAAGAAAGAGGCACCAGCTCAAAGAGAAGAGCAATCTCTGTTACAGAGTTCATGTTGCCTCTGAAACTCTTCAGTAAAACTCATCATTCAGAGTTGTCTGTCTTGCTGTGCTATATTTTTTCAAGCTGCATCTAAAAGGGGTGGTAGTAAAGTATGTGTAATCTGCCCCTAAGGGCTGCTGCCTACACGTTCAAGCCAGCAATTCTTACTTAAATTGCAAACAAAGCTGTTACAGACAGTGAAAGCAATGTATAGCAGTAAATTAAAATGAAAAGTAATTTTATTTTAATAAAAGTCAACTCAGCGACACATGAATGGGTACTGTGAGGGTTGTGAGATTTCTAATCACTGTGCTTCACAGCCAGGTGCACTTGCACTTCCACACCTTGCCCTAACACATTTTGACATCTTTCCTGCATGCTACCCAAATTCAGCCATGAGGATGTTCTTGTGCCAGGATGGACAATAGGTGAGATAAGGTGGGAGGTTAGAGTCTAAGCCAGTGGAAGGAATTAAATTTGGATTTTCTATGTGTGGGTAACTGCTGTGATAATGAGTTCTCAAACATATGTCCATTTTGGAAGATAATCTCTGCTTAGTGGTTCAAGGTACTAGCTATGTCAAACATACATAGATATATGATCCAGGCTATAAGTGGAGGTGCTTCCTTGTGCTGACCAGTAAATTGCCTAAAAGTATCAGGAAAGTCAGAATCCAAAATATTAGCCTGCCCTAAGCAGTGACTGGTTACTTTTAGGCTAGTGGATCCCAAACCTTTTTTGGCTGACATATCACTGCTAACTTTCAAACTTTCCCATGGGTAACTTTGCTTCCTTGAAAAGACTTTATTGAACACTATAAATAGCACTGTTTTATATGTTTGCAAGACCAAATCTGCACACTGTTGGTTTAAGTTCTGGAATTTGTCTTGCATCTCACATTGAGGCACAAATCTGTCCCCAGGTGTGATATAAGTAGTGCTAAGTGCCTGATTCAATGTTTTGGATTTGGCTCTGGGCTCATTCCATATAGCAGTGTATCCATCATTTTTGAATCTAGCTCTAAGAGATCTGATCCAAAATTCATTCACAACAGTGGGAAGGTTGCTGTTGACACTGGGTCTTGTCCTAATGAAGATATAGAATCATAGAATCACTGAGGTTGGAAAAGACCTCTAAGATCATCTAGTCCAACCTTTAACCTAGTACTGAAGTCTACCACTAAACCATGTTACCAAGTCCCAAATCTACATGTTTCTTGAAGACCTCAAGGGATGATGACTCAACCACTTCCCTGGGAAGCCTGTTCCAGTGCTGTACAATCCTTTCAGCAAAAGAGATTTCTCCTAATATCTGACCTAAGGTATATCAGACAACCTAATATGCAACCTAAGATATAGATACACATAGCACAATCTGTCATTCAAATTTGTATCATTAATGTTTCTATTGAACTGTGCTGATGAACTAAATCTTAAAAAAAAGAATAAACATTTATTTTTCATAATAGAAGACTTCAATACCTCATCGTCTGAGAGGAAAAGAAAAGGATAAATTGGGAGAGAGAACATAACCTCAGGAAAGGTGGATCCAATAGTCAAATAAAAGAACTGATTTGTTTTTAAGACTTACTATTTCTATGTACCCTCTTTTTAGTTAAGATGAAAGATGTTACTGTGAAGAATTCGTGAAGAATTCTTTTTATTTTATTTTTTATTTATTTATTTTTTTTTTGGCTGTAAAGGAAGACCCAGTTAACAAGATATGGCTGGAAAAATGGCTTAATTTTAAACAAAAGCAACCTCAAATTGTGTTCTTCAATGTTTTGTAAAACCAAGCATCAAATTACTTTGGCTACCATTGGTCTGAGAAACAATGCCTTTTTTTTTTGGTAGCAGCAAAGGAATATAATCTATGCAGATCACAGTCTCAGTGGGAACTATATCACAAAAGCCCAAAACTGAAAAGATGCAAGACATATTTTTAGACACCTTGGAGCCCACATATTAGAAGTCAGTGTAATTGTCCATATGTAGACACATTTTTTTTCCGTATACAGGCTATGCTTGAAAGGCTTAAAAATAACACTTGGCTGTTCAAACTTGTATCTTGTCACCCCCAAACCTAACACTAAACTTAGAGGGAGATGAAGATGTGATGGTGACAAAGACAGACAACAGTTTTCAGAATACTTTGTGTCTGATGTTTGTCTCTTTTTGCGAGGAAGCAAGAGACTGAGAAAACAGCTCCTCTGCCACCTTTCATGTCAGTATGAAAAGTGATATCACTGAAGTGATAGCTAATGGTCAGAATCCTTTAAATAGCTCTGTCAGGCATGCTTGAGCTATCTGACTGATTTTTATTTTGGCTTCTTGACTCATTTGTCCGTAATGGTTTGCTTTTGCATTCAGGAGGAATGTGATGCTCAATTAGGACTCAATCATGCAGTGTGCTAAGAGAAAAGTTACTTACCTGTTCAGTAATTAGAGGTCTTTACATGCGTTATCTCTGCCTGCATTTTGCTTTGCATGTGGGTGTGCATGCCCTTACTCACGAGATACTCTTTCCTAGAAGTGCCTGCTTGGCAGGGCAGAGCAGCAGCAGGGGTGATGTATGAATAGCATTAAGCAAAGAAGGTTTCACGTTCCTCTTGTTTTAAGGGGGAAACAGACAAGATGAATAAAATTTGGCTTCCCTGCATATCCATCCACACACAGGGAAGGCATATTTTGGTGCCTCACAGGACTCACTGAAAGGTCAGACAATTTGTGGGCAAGACAGTTTTGAATTCCACACTGGAGGAACTAGCTTTTCTGTCCCATTTGGTTTTCCTCAGAGCTCTGCAGAAAACAGTGGGGATTAAGACATTAATTGACCTGAAAGGCATTCTGGCTCTGATGGCTCTTTAAATTTGACATATCGTGATTGTGCTGCCTACTGATGGGATTCATGGCTAGACACCCCCACATCTGAAAGTTGAGGACAATAACCAAACTTCAGAGCTCCCATATACAGTCTGAGGAGAAAATGCTTGTGGAGCTTTACAGCTGGTATCCCCCCATAGGCAGCATGTGCACCACTCTTAGCATGCTCCTACATGCTCCTACAGTGCATACACTGTTATCAAAGCATTGGCTTTGGTGTAAAACTAAGGAGGATTTTTTTTTTTTTCTGCTTTTGCTTATATCGGCAAACATGCAAGTGTCATGCTGCCAGTGTTAAGTTGAGGACTGATGGACAAAGTGGTAAGGTGGTAATGCTGCTTGAGCTAGGTACTGAAATGCTGTTGTGGGAAATTGAATCTTGGGCAATTTGTGCTTTCTTTCACATGTTCAATCAAATGGGTTCTCTGTGCTAGTAGCAGTCCATTATTTGACTGCTATTTTCACTTGCATGGGAAGAAAGAAGGAGGTTCTTTACAAGTTCTAATTACTTCTTATTACAAGATAGTCAGGTCATTGGAGCACATGACATATGAGGAGAGAAAGCAAATAGGGAATCCTATTGCTGCCTGCAACTACCTAATGGTAGGTGACGAAGATGATGGAGGCAGACCCTTGAAGGTCCATAGCCCAGGAATGACAGACTGTGGACACAAGTGGCAACATGGGGAATTCTGGTTGGGTGTAAGGTAAATTTTCTTCATGGTAAAGGTGCTCTAACATCAGAACAGATTATTGAGACAGTTTGTGGCATCTCTATCTTTGGAGATATTCAAATCTTGGCTGAGGCAAGACCTTGAGCAACCTGATCTAACTTGAAGATAGACCTGTCTTTGAAGTCATCCCTGCTTTGAACTGAATAGGAATGTGAAGGTGAGGGGTAGGAAGTGCATCAGATAACCTTCAGAAGTTTCTTCTAATCTAAATTATTCTGCAAGTATGTAATTCTGCTTTCCATCCACTGTGAGTTATTTAGATCTTTAAAGCAATAGAGACTGGTATCTCTAGGCTGTATCTGGATGATGTAAATATCCTCAGGCATGCCTGCAAACAATAAAGGTCAATTCTCATGTTGTGTGTGGTGTTATATGACCCAGAAGAAACAGAAAAGAGGCTGGTGACATTTAAGGATTTGATCAAAGTCTTTGTAGAGGTTAATATATGCAGAGTGTCCAGGGATTAAGCTTTGCTCCAATACCTTTTAGACTTTTACAGACTTTTCATTTACCATGAGGGAAAGTTTGAAAGAGCTTATTGATTGCTAATGCTACCTTTATGGACCCTTTTAAATGCTAGAACTATTCCAAGTCTCATGAAATATAAGTGGGCTACAAGTGCCAGTGGACACAAGTGCAGATTTCTATACAAATAATGCCAGAAGTATTTATATCTGTCTGAAAATATGCCCCTCTGAGGTCAAGCACTCCAAACCAAACTTCCTGACCCAGCTGAGGAATTACTTAATGGCCAATCTGAATCTCAGTCAATGAATCAAGGTACTCAGTGTCTGAAATGTAAAATGGCCTCCAGTCTCCATCTTCTTGAGCATGAGGAAATTGGACATGAATAGCAGGGACAGGTGAGAAGGATACATTTCAGTTATATCTTTTTAGAGAAAAGACCTCATTCTTCATATAAGAAATCTGAAAAGGGTAAAGGAAAATTAAAGGAATAACAATTACTTGATAACGCTTGCTAAGATTTGATGCAAGGCACTTTGGGGTGGAAAAGTAGAAAGTGAAAGCTGAATCTCAGAAAATTTTTGGATAGCAGCCATTAGAGATTCTGACAAAAAGAAGGTTCACTATACGTGTTTGCAATACCACAAAAACTGGATAACCATTAAATACATTCTATGTCTTGTATTTCCTGACACTTTCATGGTAATGCATGAGAGTGAAGGAGGAAAACACAGAGTGAAGAGAGAATTTGTTTTCTGTCATCAGAGTGATCATATGCTACCTAACTTAATTTTTCTCGTAGACATAAAAATGTCCTCCTAAAAATGACGCATTGTGGTAAAAATTGTCTGACTTCTCTCTGAAAAGATTTGCCCTTGGCAAGGGTGTAACTTCTTTGTCACCTATGCTTCTGATGATGTCTGATTACTGTAGCCAGGAAGATACTGTCATTGCTGTGTAGTCTATGTAGGTGGAAAATTAGCACTGAAGACATTGAAAGCTGTTTGGCATGAAGATTTCACAAACTGCTTTGTATGTGATTGTGATGATTTTGTTCACTGATCTCCTAAGGGTGTTTATTACTGAACTCTGTTAATTTGTCATACTTAATGAATTCACGTTTTGCCGTAAGCATTTCATAATTTGAAACAGAAACTTGAAAATACACTAACAAGATGTATTTGTTTCCAAAGCAGTCCAATTACTTGATTTATTTCTAAAAGATTTGAATTTAAAAATGGTACTTATGCTTTCTATATCTGTATATCTATCTCATCACTCTGATAATAAAAATAAAAATGATATGGTAGGTATATGCAGAGGCATTACATCCTTACATGGAGTATTATACCACTGATTAGTTTTATGTGATGTTGGAATAGTAATACTTGTCTTTTTTTTTTTTTTCCTAGAAATTAAATCTGAAAAAAAAAAATAAAACCAAATTATTCTCCATTTTTCAACTAGATTCATAGATTCATGAATGAAGTAAACTTCATGTGCATGGTAACGCCTTTTGGAGAATTATATCACCCAGGTGCTTTATAAACATGAAAAGTGGAGGGTTTTATAATCTCTTTACAAACTATTTTTTTTAGAAGCCTTGGAAAACTGAAGAGACTGGGTGGTAGCACTTCTTACAGGGATGGGAAAGAACTCCCTGAAAACTGCTAATGGGTCTGTAGGTTTCTGGCTAGAATAGACAAGTTGTATTAATACTTTAGTGGTGACTGAAGTTTTTAGGGGCAGAAATAGAGCTGCAGCCCATGTGTTTAGAAAAATATTGGCAGACAAACCAAGCCAAATGCACCTTAATATACTGTCATATCCCATGACAGCGTGAAACAGTCAGAAGAGTTTAGAATTTGTAGCTATTTTACTTTTGTTAAGAAAGGAAAAGGAAATTTCTATTTTGTTGTGAAGCTTTTACAAAAATCCTGTTGTTAATGATCCCGTTCTATGAGAACTAAAACCCTGTGGGGGAGTTGCTGGGTAGAGATAGCTCAGCAGGACAGTGGTTGCAGCCAGCAGATTGTACAGCAAACACAGCTGGTGGGAGCAGCTACAAAAAATAAATCCAGCTCAAATCTGCAATATGTATTCTCCTGTGATGTGTCTGAGATTGTCTGGAAGTCTAAGAAGAGTGTTGGGACAATGTGGGGGGTAAAAAAATGGAAAAAAATCTGTCTGCTGGAAAAAAATCCATATGCACAAGCAAAGGCCTCAATACCATGGGTCCTGAGGAGCATCCCAGGCAGATACCCTCAGAAACCCTCCTCTCTGTCTATATTGGGGCAGTTGGACCACAGCTGGATAAGAGTCCTCCTGGATTTTCTGAAACATGTTGTTGCCCACTGGACTGGGGCATAGCAGCTTTGCACCAGATACCTGTGCATATTACAAAAGTGATGTACCTTCTTGGTACATATGTTGCCTGATGTTATTCACAATGTAGTCATTAAGCAGTGTGTTTGTTTCACAATAAATCCTCAAAAAGAAGAGCACAGAGTCTCTCTCAGGTTTACAGAAACAAATATTTGTAAGCCATTCCTTTTCTTCTAAAGCAGCAATAATACATCTTTCTGTCAGCTGGTGACAAACTTATTTTTAAAAAGCACTGGGGCTCATTACAGTTGGGACCAGCCCAAATACTTGTCATCAGCAAACCTGGCACAAGTGTCAGTTTTTTTCTGCCACTACCCTAAACTGTTCAAATACAGGGTTTAGTAAACACTGTCCTACTACTCACAGAATAAATTCTTAATTACTCTCCTTTAGGCCTCATTTTCTTTTTGGAGTGTAGAGTTATGATGATCTTCTCTTCTTGGATGGCCACTATATAAGCCCTGAGTCTTCATTCATATTTAGCTGAAAGGATTTTCATCTAGTACTGTGCAACAAATCAAAAACCTGCAGTAACCTACAGATATTTTATAGTCAATCCAACAGGACTGCAGTTTTCATACCAAGTAGTAATATACGACCTAGACGAGACCCAGACAGGGGCTTGTGAGAAAGACCATGCAGCTTTAAAATGATTGCTTTGAACACAGGAAAGAAATATGGGTAATCACTGGCATCCCCTGACCCAGGGTAGTCTTCCAAGGGATAAGTATACATAAGGAGACAAAGAACATCTGGGAGCTGGCAGGTTTTGCAGCTAGGTCACACCACTTGAAACTGAGATTTAAACTGGTATAAATAAAACTTTTGAACACTGCCATGTGTGGGGGTGGGAAAGATTGTTCTCCCTCCTGAAACAAGGAATTTTAAGCAATGTCAGAAGAAAAATGTAAGGAGGAAGTGCCTACCTTTCAGGCTCCAAATATCCAAAATAGCTTCAAATATAAAGCCCTTAAAAATCAAAAGAAAGGTCTGGACAGTTCTGAGGTGTTTCAGCATGCTGTAACTCTGAGAAATTTACCTCATCACCCAGACTGCTCTAGAAGTTACAGAGAGGAAAGCTGACTTTGTATGGAGTATGTGTGACATGAGGCTGATGATAGCTAAAATAAGCTGTGAGATATGCCACAAATTCCGTGAAGAATTGCATGTCCTACACTTCTGCTGCTAATAGGTGAACAAAAGAGGATCCTGGTCCTGGAGCTGGGGTGCGAGGGAGAACAATTTTCGGCAAGACACTAATCTGTCTTCTATTTTTTAGTATCACTGTTCAGAAATAATTCAAGCTCTGGTTAAAAAGAGGCATAGTTACCCCACAAGGAACTTGTACAGGCATCTGGAAGAGAAACAGAATGTCTGCATTGTATTTTCTAGCATACAATTAAAAACCTGATAGTTTTCTGGCCCACGAAGATGACCGAGAAGAGCTGGACTGAGGTGCCTTGATTGCAGAAAATCAGCAAAGAAAGTCAGGTGCATCTGAGAGACTGCCCTAACTTCTTGTGTGTGGAAGGTGGAGCCAGCTGAACCTAGCCAAGGAGAAATGTGGGCACAGTGGTCATGTGTTCAACTCTGCACGGCAGTGCTTGGACCATTGTCAATGTGTAAAATGTGTATGGCCACTATGGCAAGGTGGCACTTTTATTTGGAGTGGAAACAGTGAGTCCAGCTCAGTTTGAAAGATGTTTATTTCTGGCCTCGGAAGGCTCTGAAAGTAAGGTAGGCTTGGATATACTTCAATACTTAAATTTCTGTTTGTTGTCAGTGCACTTCCACCACCTACTCAACACACATATTGTAAATTACTCTATTATACTTCTGTGCTTATTTGGCCTCCTATGACAATCCATTTGCTTCCTATTTTCAGTCTCAATAGGATCTGCTGCTTGCAAGTCTGATGCTGTGTGATAGAACTTGCAAGTACCTCAGTCCCCTGTCAGAACTAGTCCTTGGTGATCACAGAGTAGGTGACTCTTTCAGATGGCATCTGATTTCCCTGAGCTTGGTTGGTATTCCTATATGGCCACAGTGCTGCAGGTGGTTTTCTATAAAATCAGGCTATAAATAAAGAATGAAAAACATCTCTTTAACAGTCACATCATAAAATTCTGTAGTTATTGCTTCTCAGTGGTTTCAAAATCAAATATGCTTTCAATATAAATAAAATGGTGTGAGGTTTTTACCTAATTAGCAGCCCTCTCTTGAAATATGAAAGTCAAGCGCTTTATTTCTAGCTTGGGGATTATTTCCAGCTTCAAATGAATTGCATTATAGGCACAGGGAAGTAAAAACAAAAACAAACAAACAAACAAAAAAACCCACAAAAACAACACACACACAAAAAAAAATGAGTTAGCTCAAAATGGAACTGGGGAGGCATTTAATGGCATGGGAAGGCTTTCCTACCCTGAAACTTTACCTATCTGTTCCATCAGTTCCAGCTGGTGCAATGAGCCAACTAACTGAGTACTCCTGTGAGCTAGAAAGCTAGAAGAGGATTAGCTGTCTGCAGATGTATTGTAGATCACCTGAGACAACTTGGGTGAACTGAGAAGAGCAGGTGTGAATGCAATCAAATATCATATCAGCATCAAAATTAAAATAGTGCAGCTGCACTCTGGGAGGTGTCAGGTGGCCATTCAGGTGTGTTATAAGACCCTAAGAATTTGCATGTCTAGCTTGCAATCTTAAATAATGTTTACATCTGTGCCTGAAAAGGCAAACACACCCTCTTCACTCCAATAAAACTTTGCCATGTACCTTTGTCAATTCAAGACCTATGAAATATGAAACCTTGGAAAAAGGGGTAAACAAAGGATATAACCATTGCTTCACTGCTTAGTAAGCTGCACAGTATACCAAGTACACATTGCACATTGCTTTGGGATCTGCTGTGCTAATGCATAAGCAGTGAACCTTCTACCAAGAACTTTTTCAAGTCTTACCCATTCTCCTGTAAAGAAAATTCAGTTAGGTCTTTATCTTCTGAGTTAACAACTGCAGATTTGTTGATGTCGCAGATAGAGGCAGTCTTAACCTCCTGCAAAAGGTATTTCACATATTGTCTAAGTTGACTAAAGATGGAAAATGACCAGAAAATAACAGAGGGAGAACCTATTAGTCCCTGCTGGAGTTTGCTCCTGTGGTTAGTCATCCTCGCTGGTAAACCAAATACTTTATTTTAAAGGTATTTTTTCCTAACTTAACCATCCAACCACAGGCACCTATTATTTCTTGTTTAGATGAAATTCTTTAGTGCTTGGACTTTTCTCCACTTGGAGCCACATATACATAATCACCAAGACAGTGATTTTATTTTCTGATAATCCAAGAGGAGAAATTTTAAGTCTTTTATTATAAGGTATTTTTCTAACCTTTGCAGATGTTTCACACTGTTCTGACTTTTCACCATCCTTGTTAAAATCTTCATTTAAAAAATACATGCACCTTTCCAGAAATGATCTCATGAGCTTAGCCCTGATTCCAAATGACAGAAACTTCATGCATTTGGTCAACGTACATGTAGCTCTTGGCTTAAGGTTTCCCATGGTGCATACGTTGTATGTCCTGAGGTGTGCCAGGGCAAAGTTTTCTAAGGGGATACTGAGATAGCAGATGCTAAGACAGTGTTGAAGACTGTGCTAGGTGGAGGAGGTCAAAAGTGGGTTGACTTGACCTGTAAATCTCATACTGATTTATACCTGTAAAAACATTGGATGCTGAAAAATCTGTCAATTGTATGTACTGAGTCTTGAAGAAAGACATAATTATATAGAGGGCAGTAGCTGTACAGAAACATACCCATTTGCTGGTCATTCCCTCTGTTTGCTGAGATCAGTCACCCAGTAAGGTCAGATATTCCTTTTGGAAATTAAAAGACACCAAGTGCCTATATACCCTTAAAGAATTGTCTCCATTCTTAATGCCTTTTGGGCAGGGTTTGTTCACATATACATGTATATATATATATGGAGAGAGAGAGAGATTTTAAAGAAAGATACCGAATATCGTCATTTCAAAAAGCTGGGATGTGTTACTCAGTTGTGTTTGGGTATATATTTTAATGTCAGATCAATCTCTTTCAATTACTCTTTGGGATTGCTTCACTTCATTATTGTAATTTTAGTTTCTTGTCAGAGTTGGTGTGTTTGGATTTACACAATTGACCTATATATTCAGAAAAAAATAAATCATTTTATTTTTGATTTTAGCAATCAAACTCTTAATTGTCTACCTTATCCTGTCAGAAAATTCTGTAGCATTTTCACAAGCTCAAAATATATTAGTTTTTTTAGATCTATCTGATGATCTAAAGACGTTTAGATGTAGAGCTTAGGGATATGGTTTAGTGGGGACTGTTAGTGTTAGGTCAGAGGTTGGACTCGATGATCTTGAGGTCTCTTCCAACCTAGAAATTGATTCTGTGATTCTGTGATTTTGTGATCTCTTAAACGCTCTCCAGAACTTTGTAAAAACAAGACAAATCTATTTTTGAAAATCACTGTCCCTCTGCACTTTTCTTTACCTAGTGTCTTCTGTGCTGTTCACTCTAGAGAGAGCATTGATGATCTCTTCCCATTTCACCACATTTGTGGGCTAAGATCACTGGATCCTGCCTTCATCTACAGATGTTTACTTCATTGATTTTGTTTTCTTGCTTTTCTTTTTTTTTGTTAATCCTGATTCTGACCATGGAAAGCACCAGCAAGCTGATGATGCCCACAGTGTGGCAAGTAGAGGCAGCTGGGCACAGCACTACAGAAAAGTCTCAACCATGATCAAGATAGCAACATAGCTACAACCAAGCTATCTCTAAAGGCATTGTTTAAAGGGCTAAGGCTTTTAGGGGAACCATACCTGATTGCTGTCACTATTGTTGTTCACTGTAAGCCACGTTCATCTCACCTAACTCTACTCACCTGAAAATTTAAAATTCAGGCTAGCCTAGTTGTCTGCATTCCCATTGTTATCAATTCTAGAGGCCAGGTCAACCTATCCTGAAAAAGTAAGTGGGGTCAGATTGGGCTTATCTTTATGTTTTGTGTTGCTGGTTATGTGAAACTATTCCTGTTTTGCACATCAAATTGAGTGTCTCAAAACCAAGCTTTGGACAATACAGATTTCAGTGCAGAACTGCCCACTAGCAGATAACCACAATAGCATGAAATTTTTGTCTAGGGGAGGGAAAGCCATAAACAAGAGAAAGAATAGACACAGAAATTCTTGCGCTATTTGGAAAGGAATGAAAGAGGACAAGAGGCACATCTACATCATGGCAGTCAGAGATCCTTGAGCATCGCAGACATGCTTGTTACAGACCTAGGGGCTGGAAGGCAGTGCCACTTCAGTTGAACCTGTTAGTTAGTCCTGTGGAGAGGTAGGTCAAGAAGAGCAGAATGGTGCTAAAGTATCTTTCTTGCCTCTGGACCCAAGCTAGCAACATACTGACAGATGGCAGAGGTGTGTGAGCTCACCCAGAGCTGGCTTCTGACTTTCTAGTCTGTGTCTGTGTCACTGCAGAGTACAGCTGACCCACAACAACTTTTTAATTATATAGTTCAAAACTGGAGGGAAAAGAGCAGCGGTACCTCACTCAGTGATCAGAACCCATTAAAAACTTTGCATGAGGGAAGGGAAAAATCAAAAAAAGAGAGACCTGAAAGAAATGGCAGCTTGCCACTAGGTTACTCATGGGCAGTCATAACAAGCAGACCCACAGGGATAAAAAAGCAGCCACAGGATGAAGCCTTGTCCTACAAAGACTCTGCATTCCTCAGATGAAAGTCTCAGGGGTCTGCCCCTCTTCTATGCTGTGCAGCTTTTAGGCATATTTTCATTTCAATCAGGTATCATGGAAATGAACTGGAAATTAGCCAGTCTCGTTCTTTCTTCTCAGCTCTCCCCATTTCACAGTACAGTGAACTGTACAAACTGTTGAGGCAGACAACTCAGACAACTTGCCTATTTTTTATTTTTTCCTTCTTGGCAGTTACAAGCATCTTGATTAGCTGGTGGCCACAGACACACCATGGTTCCCAGAGGGCAGCTCCACTGGCAACTGTTTGGGAACAGGCACCCTGATGGATGAAGCCTGCCTTGCCTTCAGAAATCAGGGTCGTCCTGATGTGTCGAGACAAAAGCTCCTGATGCAATTTTTATGAGTGTCTATGAATCCTGAGATTCAAGCTTGGAGCCGGTGCGTGCAGGGTGGTGTTGCTGAATGCTGACAATGAGATGATGCACAGCTTTGGCCTTAAGTGAGATTTATGGCTAGGGCTGTTTATGATGCAAAGAGTTTATCACTGTCAAAAGAAAGAGAGAAAACAGTCTCTGTCCATTTTAAGCAGTTAATTGTAGAGGTTGTTCTCTGGTGAGTGGAGGTACAGACCTGGGATGTTTAAAATTTTCTTGCTTCGTTGCTTAAAACATCTCTATTAATAAGACCATTTGTTTAGACCATGAAATTCAGGGTATGCAAGTTTGAAAAACTTGGCTATATGTATATGTGATATATTTATATGATACAAATATATAGAAAAATATATACTTTTATCACATGAAATCATTCAGACAATAACATCCCAGATGCTCTGAATGCCTTTGGGTTGACATAACATCTTGTATAAAAATGATGTTCCTGCATAACTGTGGTGCATGACAAATGAAGAGCTTATATTAATCCCTCAACAGTGATCTCCCAAACAACATATTTCATAGCTAGACAGCAACTTAATGTGGGGAAAGGGAGGGAAGATTAAACATTTTTTTTTTTTTCCAAAAAGAGAAGTATAAGATACAACAGGCTTTTTGACATAAACGAAGGAAACTCTGCTGCAAAGAATGCTATTTACTTGAACTAGTTCACTTTTTTGCTCAGTTCAAGTATAACTTAATGAGAAAATTTCTCAATTTTCAGATAATGGTTTTGGATGAAAATGTGCTTGAGCCAGATTGAACGTAAATGTTTTGTGTATGAGAATATGTACACATATGGTAAAATGAAGTACTCACAGCTTTCCTAGCTGTAGTGGAATGAGTACAGATGGATTTAATCTCAATGCTAGTCTTTTCATCCTGACACAGCATTTATGTCACCTCTAAAATAATAATCAGGAAATCTAGATAAAGTTGTACTAACAGGAAAACACTAGTGTTCTGTTTCTTACATGTAATGATAGGTGGCATAGCAAAGAAGCCTTTTAGTTTAAAATGTGATTTGCACCAGTTTCCTTTTGCACAAAACAGCTAGGTTCCATAAACGAGAAACAAACTGGATTTTATTTTAACCAGATTCATAATCCTTAAGTAAATTACTACCTTGTAACAGTATAAGAAATCAATCTAATTCTATGTGTCAACCAGCTGCTCATATGCAGGGCTCTCCCTGTGCAAACACTCCCCAGTGAAGTCGGCAGCTTCTAACAGTGTGAAATCTGCAAGTGCCATATACTGGCAGCTGAGCACCCTTGTGCTTCAGAGGAACAATAATAAGAAAATGTTGTGGAATTTCTGGAGGTGCTTGGTGAATAGCAGCACACTGCTTTTTTTTTTTTTTTTTTTTTTTTTTTTCTTGGAGGAATATGACAGGATTCAGAGTTGTCTTGCCCCAGCAGAGAGATAATTGCTATAATTCATTAGAGAGGCTCATTTCAATTTTTCATTACTGGAGCAAAACTTTATAAACTGTGTTGAAGGGAATGAAAGCTTTAATTTCCTCAGGCTGCATACATAATTATTGTAATTCAAACAACCATTTGAACCATCCTATACTGGTCATTACATTTCCTGTCTTCTGCCTGTCATTTTGTACTCTTTAATTTCTTCATTCACTTGCTCCTAGTTTTACATGCACTTTCAATTCCTCTGTCTTGAGGAATACAGCAAGTAAGCTCATTGGTGGCAATGAGTTACTGCAGTTTCTACAGGCTCCTTTTTAGAACAGCCTAGACGACATCTAACATTGATCTTACATCATTTATGCTTCAGCTGTGCAAAGAGAATAGTTTCACACTGGGAATGACTTTAAACTATGTCCTATTTTAAAATAAGCTTATTTATTTTCCTCATGCCCCTGCCACATTTTCTGATCAAAGGCATTTATATCTAAACAGGTTTTGTTTCTTACAAATGCTTTGCCTATCTTGTTTGATTCTACAGTACAACTGCTTGTGAAGCTGAATTTATATCTCAGCTATCGTATGGATAGCTACAGCCTGTGATGGAAGAAGCAAAAGGTTAGAACTTCACTACTGAAGGTTCTGTAGGAAGGCAAAGCTGTGTCAAAAGAGATACAAAGGCAAAAACTGGAGACCACAGGTTACATCATTAAAATTGAAAACTTTACCTTTGTGACTATAACTTAAAGATTTGGCTTACTATATGCAAGCAGACAAGCTGAAAGCTGTTATTCAAACAGTAGAAATACAGAAGAACTGGAAAGGTGAAAAGCACCACAACAATCAGTACACTGATCTCAGTCTGAACAAACCTCCTGCAAGTTTGTCTCTGACTGGGAGTGACATTCTCCAGGACTATACAAGACCTGTAGTTGTATTCCAGCTTCTGCAGCATTACACAAAAAAGCAAGGAGATATCCAACTATGTATATATATTTATTTATTATATATGATATATATATTTTAAAAAAACAACACTACAATTCAGAATTCAGTTCAGAACCACCCTAAAACAGGAATACTTCACTTTTCTGAACTTTTGAAATCTATAAAATACAGCGGTAATCCTTGCTTCAACGTGTGACAGCAGACTGGTTCATAAGATTTCTATGCTTCATTCATTTGCCTAATTCTGTTTATAGTCCTGACTAAAATTAGATAAACAGCAACAACAACAACAACCAAACAAGAATTATTTGATTTATTCATATATCCTGCCTGTTTTTGAAAGGAAATGTGATTTAATGGCCAATGGCTAGGATCTGGTCAAAATCCAAATTCATTTTTGACTCAAGCTCTCATTGCAAAAGCTATGTGTTTGCATCATTCTTAGATTAATAGATCTTTCATCACGTGAAGAGCCTTAAAAGGGATTATATCCATACAAATAAATAAGAAAAAGTCCAATGATTTTCTTCAAACCACAAAAATACTTGAATTTCATTAGACTTGGGAGAAAGGGTAGAATCAGTTTTTATTTTATCTGAAGCTGTTCTCCTTTTATGTTGATATGTTTCTTGGGTTCAATTTTTTTTTTTTTTTAAGAAGACATATAACGCCTCATGTTATTCTATGAATGACTTTCAGCCATTAAAGAAAGGTACTATGCAATCCAAATCTTTGCAATGTTTACAGTTCCTTTGAAGGTGGTTGCAGCAATTTTATCTCATTTTATTTTCCTGCTTAAGAAAAACTGGCAAAATATCAAAAGACGTGGAAATGAGTGCTCTTAATTTTGAAGTTAGATGGCTTCTTAGTTCTTTTCAAAACCAGGCTAACCTTTGACTTTCTGATTAGTTTGCTGGAATTCAAACTCATTCAATGCCTGTGCATCCTTTCAGGATTAGCACCCCTTCTGATGAAGAGTGAAGTTAGCTCAAGCTGTTTTGTATGATGTGCAGCCCAAAGGCTTAAAGCTGATGATCATGTTAGCTAAAAATGCCTCTTGGCTTTCCTTCTGTATTCATAACTGCACTGCTTGCCCTTTCTGATTGCTAAGGAACAGGATTACATTTCATGTTCCCAAGCAAGGGCCACAGGATCTTTGACCTTACCTGGATACGCACATATGCACATTGCCAGTTCCCAAAACTTGCTGGTCACTTTGAATGTCTACTTGCATATTCACAACACAGGGAGAACTGTTCAGTCCTATCCTGACTGTTCTTGACCTCCAGCACCTCGCTCTGCGTCCCTTTCTTGGTGGCTGTCATACTCCCTGAAATAAGTCTTTTCCAACAAAGCATTGATCCCTGTATTGGCCCATCAAAACCATGTCTCCTTTCTCTTTCACAAATCATCATCCAGCCATAGACAGTGTAAAGGAGAGTGTGGGTGCCATGAAGTTATAAATGATGGCATGCAAATAGAATCAGGGCAATCTGATTTTCCTATGTCTTGACCCCCATGAGTAGAGAAAAAAGACTGCTTTGATTAAGCAAATACAATATGCTAGTCATAAAAGTAATGCAGCAAACCATATGGAATATAAGAATCTTATTTAAATAAACATACTTTCTAAACCAGAAAACAGTTAAATATTAGCAATAAAAATTTAAAACACTTCCCTTGCTCTGCCTTGTCTCCCCATTTTCTCCTGTAATTCCTTTATACCAACATATTTATGTCTGAAAGAGCCTCTCCCTATTTACCTCTAGCTGAACTTGATTCTGACTTAGCAGCTGCCTTAAGATCCCTAGCTGGGATTCTTTTCTCTGTTTGTTTTTTGATAACAGGCAAGGCTTGATTACCTTATCCCGATAAGTTACTATGGCAAATTCCACCAGTGTAGAATGAGGCATTCACAAATATGTTCTTATCAGTGCACATTTACCCTGTCTGTGCAATTTAATCCATTAAAATTAAAAGGTGGATTTTGCAAATGAAGGCTCAGCAATGTAGTCCTCGCTGGAAGTTTGTTATTAGCCTGGATCACTGGTACAAGTATAATTTTCTTTATTGGAAAACACCTCATCTAGCCAACAGATAGTGGAATAAGGTCTCAAAACCATGTAACATTGCATTCAGAAGTGCAATAAATCCTGAAGAAAACCTTAGTGTTGTTAATCCTGTTATTTATCACTGTGACAGAACATTCTTGGCTGGTTTATGGCATGTCTACTTTTAATAAGCACAAAACAAAATTAGGATTTTCTTGTGTCAGACACTATAGTGGATCAAATGGGGAAAAATATGGGTCTAAACTCAGTGGGACTAAACTCAGTGAGAAACATGGGCTGTATGGCCAATGTGTGGCAGCTGAGTCCTTCTAGAAAGAATGGGAATTTTACTTGCATTTGAAATACCTTTGTCACATCTTCCCCCTTACAATTATGCCCTTTTAATCTCTATTATCTCTCTGATAAAAGAAGTGGCTGACAAGAGTGTGGTTTAGTATGGGGATGAGTAGTCTTGAAGTGATTATAGTGCCTATGCCATGGGGAGACATTAAAGAACAAATGGCATTGAAGAGTATGTCCCTATATATCATTAACTATTTTCTAGATTTTTGAAAGAGTATTTGCCAGCTGTGTTATTTCACATTTTAGCACAGAAATAAATCAGTATTATAACCTGTGGGAAATAGGATTTTTTAAAAGTGCTCCCTCAACTAGCTTGAGAATTCAGGGGTTTTGTCCCATGACATTACCAAGTTAATTTGCAGCTGGTCACGTTCCTACAAGAGTTGCTGCACATTTTGCGGGCAGTATTTCTCCTTCAGTCAATCCCTCTCCTATCTGTCTATATCCAGCTGTTATAACGATAAAAGGGATTTTTAAGGGACTTAGTTTTGCCACCCTGACTTTTATCAAACAAGGGGTGACTTGATGAAAATCGTGATGAAGCTGAGCCTTTCTCTGCAGGCAGAGAGGAGCTGAGTTCACCATCTCTCATCTAACAACAAAGGTCTTTACGTTGATGAACTCTGTCTGGCCTGGAAATGAACTGTGCTAGTGCGTGGCCTTTGTGACAGCAGGGTGGGGTTGATCATGGAGCTGTCCTCTTTTCTTCCAACAACACGATCATTATAATCTGGGGGAGGTGGGCTGCAGATAGAAACAGCTGTGGTTTCCCAGTCCCATCACCCTACTATTGCACTAACTACTTAAGAAAATATTCTGTACCTCATGAAGAGAAGGTATTCACAGTGTTCAGAAGTCCTGTACCCTTGACAGAATTGCTCATCTATTACAGGCAAACTGAGGTTACCAATTCAGACTTTGTTAACTTGGATATTCTTGGATATTCTGGAGATCATGCTTTACAGAAACAGATATATATATATATATATATACGTATATATATATATATATATATTCTGGCTCACTGAATTTCCACAGTGCAAATTAAAGGTTAGAAAACGATGCAGAAACATTAGGTGATGGCTGGGAACTCTACGTCTTCTACTTCAGAAGAAACGAACACCTGAAATGAAGATCTCATTAAGGTCTTCAAGACCAGGAACATATTTCTAATGTGTGTTCAGTGCCTACCTACCACAGGATGACCCTCATTGACGAAACAAAATAATTACTGTACAAGGTGTATAATAGTAGTGTCCCTGTCTATCCAGATATGTAGATTGTGAGCTCCATAAAAATGATGTCTAAGAATAGGATTAATCTCACAGGAAAACAGCATCCATGTCTGAGCCAAAACTCTTCTGTAGTCAAAGTGAGAAACAGGAACTAGAGGGTGCAAGTACTTTTCAATCCAATACAGATTTTTAAAGTAGCTCAGATCAACTGTGCCCTGAAAATTCCTATTTCTCTCAAATATCAGTATGGGTTATGTGATTTGGCTAGCTGGATGGTTACATACCTGCATTTGGTTGGATGGATTTAATCTAAATGAATAAAAAGCAATTGAAAGAATTTTTATTTTCACATTATTTCAAAGATTATAAATGATCTCTGATGTTTATTTACACATTATTTCAAGGATTATAAATGATCTCTGATTTTAAACCCATTAACATTCACTGTAAGATCAAGGAAGATAGGAGTTTCTCTCAGGTATTAAGCAACGTTTTGTTTCTTTTTCTTTTTTCCTTTTTTTTTTTTTTTTTGTTTTTTTAAAGTGATTGCTGCTTTTCCCCGCAGAAGAAATGTAGTTCTCAAATTTCTGTTATTTCTGCATATATATTACCCTTTTAATATATGAGCACTGTAGCACTGTAGGTATGTTATATTAAAAGAAGACAAAGCACTTCAAGCAATTAGTTTTTACTTTAGTGCCTATAGCTGTTACTTAGGTAACGCAATTATTGTTATGAACCGGAGATTTCTGTAGGCTTGAATGTTTAAGGAGAAAAGCAATTTTCATTCTAGTCCATTTTCATTTGGGTTCCTATATTGTATTTATGCTGTCCAAATATATAATAGGAAAGCAAAATTCCCAGTGCTTTGAAGTGAATGCAATTATCCTGGGGACTGTTAAGTGCTGGTTGTGTATCGGTGATGTGGTTTCTTCCCATACAAATGAATGTCAGGCTCAGTTTCACTGGGCTCTGGCACTGAGTTCCTCTTGCCTGAATTTAAAAGCTTAGTGTAGGTGTTGAGGATGTCGATGTGAGCTGGGTGTCAGAGCCCCACCAGTCAGTGGAGACATGAAGTGGGATTCAGTTGCCTGCACACAGGTATCTGCTGTCTTGAAGGCTTTTTGGTTCTTCCATGTGCCAGTACAGGTCTCCTGTAGGAACTGCACCATATATGAGACCCTCTTGTGGGGCCCTTAGATGTCTCTCTTTGGACAGTCTATTGGTCTTTTTGGCAGTGGAGTCAAGGGAGTTATTCAGTTGGCCACATGCCTAATTTTGGTCTAAATTAGGATCTTACGAATAGCTCCTAGACCCCTCATTCCATTACAAATATACATTAGCCTAACACCATTTTGGAGTCCTCTGGAACATTCAGAAGACTGAAGAACCTTATCAAGGTTCTTCATCACATCAAGGACCTTATCACATCTGTTAGCTCCTTGCAGATGCCCTGGTAGTTCAGGGCCTCTTGCTTAGCAGGAGGCATTTGTGTTTCAGCAAGTGAATCCTTCCTGTTCATTGATCACCTTAACTATCTTCTCATTGTTACCAGGGGAGACTAAAAAACCTGGCTCTACTTTTATTATAGATGCTAAGTTAGACACAGTGAACTCCTTTTCTTATTTACCAAAAATTACATGTACATAACATACATTCAGTGCAGAAGAAGCAAAACCTAAAAAGACCAAAAGCAAACATATGAATGATGGTCATTTGTTACCACTGCAACCAGGAAAAACTGTGCAAGGCCACCAAAACATGAGCATCTACTTTCATCTCCAGTGAATTGCACACCTAAGTCCTAAATTTGAATAGCCTCAGTTACCTTCACTTCAATAGGGCTATCTGTGAAATCACATATTGACTGCTCAGTCAGAGTTCAGCTAACTCTAGCCCCATGCAAGCTTAGTATCTTGTCAATTCCTAGGTTCCTCATAGCTGCCCAAGAAACATTGGCACTTACAGGGAGCTATTCATGTGATCTCTAGAAAACGTCTACATTAGGCTGTGGGAATTGCACTGTGAAAATGCGTGTTTTCTTAACTGATTGTGGAAGGAGCCCATGCAACTAACTCCTACTCCTGTAGCTGTATTTTTCTATTACTATGTACACACCAATGGGATGTGCTGGAGCATCCTGAGGGTATACTCCTACTTTCCATGGTGACTAGGTACCTGAAGTAGTAATACAGGGGCTATGCATTTTGTCCTAGTGTAGAGCTGTGATGCTGCTAGAGCCTACACTACCTAGGATTTAGAAATGCTACTGAGTCTTTTAAGATGCATAACCTTAGAATAGTCCTTAGCTGATGATGGGTAAAATTAGATTTGATGAAGCCTTTCTTTTTTTCTTCCTTCCCCAGTATTATTAAAAGCCTTGGCTTTCCCATCAATGAGTATCTATAACTAGTCACTCAATCTTTGCTGTTTACAGGCAAAATGTAAATACATTAAGGAAGCACCCTGTATTGCTGTCCCAATGATGTAGACAGATACATTGATATGACTGTGGAATGAAAAAAAAAATATAGGAAGAAAATATAGGAAACCTTTTTTGTTGTAAAATATTTGCTTTTGACTAAAGAAAGTTCACAAAAGGGTCACAATGTGTATGAAGGTAAATCTTTTTAGTCCCAATATTTTATGTCTTCTAACTACTAGTAATGCCTATAAAAGTCCATAAAGTGTCAAATTCTATTGCAAACAAGGAAAATGTGTGAAATGTTTGGCTTGGGAAATCGGTTTTTAGCCTGCTGTAACCTACCATTTGTTACAAGTGGAGTCCAGCATTGCACACGTCTGGTGCAAGTTTAAAATATATCTGTGTGTTGCAGTCTAACAAAATAAAAATTGCTGCAAAAGGCACCAGAGAACTAATTCACAGTACAATATAACACATTTTTATCTGGAGAGTGAGAATCACTATTTTCAATTAATTCAGAAATTACCAAAGCTTTAATTTTTTGTTGGCAGCCGCACCAGTGCACAACTATCTTGATGATTAAAAAATATTTTGTGGTCTGTGATCACTTGAACAAAAGGACCCTCTATTCTCTAGGTGTAAATGGACTGGTGATACATTACAAAATCCATTTTTTATGGAAACTTAGTTTTGCTTTTAGAACCTGTTGCTTGTTGTCATATTAACCATGTAAGAATTCATAGCAGTGTAACACCTTTCAGGCAGGTAATCAGTCATAGTTGTTATTCTCATGCCACTTGGAAGCATCTAAATGGGCATCATTTATATATTGTAACTGGGGACACAAGCCCTACTACCAATTTTTAAATCATATTTCTTCTATTAATATCATGTCAAAATGCTAAAGTGTAGAGGACATTTATATAGTCACTATCTTTCTTTAGCATTAGCAAGAACATTAAGAATTCACTTTTCCTTCTGCACAGATTCATGCATAGACACATGAAATGAAATGTGATCTATCTTTCAGCTGAAAGAACAGTGCTGATGTGTTTTCTGCTTAGATTCATCTTCTAGACGTTGATAATAAAAACTTTCTGTATACTGGAAAAAAAAAACAAAAAACTTTTACTGAGTAGAGGCTAAAGCATTGAATGGAAGGAACTAGATTTTCATCTAGATTTACAAAGGGGAATTGCCATTGGATAAAACTTGTGCAGCATCCAGTATGAAATATTTTTGCTGCAGACTAGCAATCCTTCTAGGTACCTGATGACACCACAACAATGAGTATGATTAGAATTATGATTAGAACTATCTATCAATATATTTATAGACCCAATTCTCCTTTTGAACACATTTGATTCATAGAGCCTAACTCCAAAGCCTGGTATTACGGTTACGTTAAGATATCTACAAATTGGCTGTCTGAGCTAATCATTCAGATTCTTTTTATACCCAATGGGGAGAAATGGGTAATTCAAAAGGTAATTCAGATTTCATGTCATCTCCAAATGAGCATCTTAAGCAGGATCTGGAGGTGCCTAGTTCTCTCCACTGATTAATAAGGGAATGAGGTTATAGCTCAGACATTGATAACAACATTAGAAACATTAAAAGATAGGGCAAATAAATCCCACTTCATGTTATTATGGTTTGATATGGCACAGATGTGCAAGCTTCAGCCTATATATCCTGCTTTTGTTTACACTAATAGCCAAGTTCAGGAATCACTTAATTCCTCAACAACCAAAGACCCATGACTGTCATTTTTTCATCTTAACTGTGTTCTAGTCTAGTAGTCAGGAGTAGCTTCTGTTTACAGGTGTCATATGCCCCATCCTGGTAACAGGTATACTTAATACTGCTTATACATTCCTGGAAAAGAGATGAAGACTCTAAGGGGATCTTCCCACCAACAGTTAAAGGAAGTTCAGCTAGAACTAGCAGGTGTATATTTAGAAGATACTCAGACAGGCACTGTGTTCAATGAGACAGTTAAGCAACATGTCACTATTCAAGCAAGGCAGACAATGCCTTGTAATCAGGACTGTACATTTTTTTGGACCACTAATTAATGTAGAGAGCTGTCTTTCCTGTTAGTGTTGGAAGACATTTTTTCCTTGCTCACACTGAATGGAGTCTGAACAGCAGGCAGAACCATTCCACCTGAAGACACAGGCAACCACTGAAATAAAGCACTTTCTTAGTAACTGCCTCGTGCATTAGGAATTCAGTGCATCAGAGACAGCAGCATGCAGAACTCTTCAGCAGGGTTATGGAATAATATTGCTTTTTTAAAAAACAGATCTCTACCAGGTCTCTCAGGAGGGTTCTGACAGCCATCATCACTCACCCACCTTTGCCACCTGAAACTGGTATTAACCAGGAAGGAAAAAATGATAGCACAAACTTAAACTTACTTAGATATTGCTGTGACACAGAAACTGAGAATAAACAAAATCTGACACTAAGTAAACACCTCTTTGAGGAGAACCAGGCAAATCCTAAATTTGACACCAAATGACCACGACAAATGTTGTAAAATATATTTATTCATTGTGCATGTTGTACAGGAGTTATTTGCTGAATAACAGCACACAGAAAGAAATGGCACCTCCAACAGCACAACATCTAAAGCTTGTGGGGGGAGTAGTCTATAGGAAGTTAGGGGACATTTAAAACACCTGCACGAGCCTGTTAATTTCACTCTTAAAAGTGCGACCAATACTTTATGAGCTATGAAGCCTTTTACATGCTTGTTTTTTGTATCTTTCCCTACAGGTTCTGTATGCAGAAGGTGTTCAAAAAATTCATCTCAATATTTTAAACCCTGTAAGATTTATAACTGCTGAATTTTATTCTAGGGTCTCTTGAGAAATAAAATGTGGAGAATAAACATCCTATCTCAGGAATACTGTGGTATCACTGCATATATTTAACATTTCTAGACTCTGGACTAAATGGATTCTTACAAAACTGAAACATAAGCTCCACTGTTGGGATTTCCCCAAGAGGATTCCTTGGGCAAGTCAGATCAATGTCTTCGTGGTATACTGTCTTGTTAATTTCAGTCTTTCATAGCTAAAATGCAAAACAGTTTTCTCTCTCTTTCTCTTTCTCTCTTTCTCGAATTATATTTTCTGCTTCATGTACCTTTGGAACACTGGGAAGGAATTGTTCACAACAGATTTGTTGGGTTACTGTTGCATTTTTTATTGTAACAAAAATCATTACAGACTGTAGTAAAAATATTTTAAAAATACGAATGAATTGACACTTAAAATACATCCCACTATATTCCTAAAATAACAATTTCAGGGTCCTTTGCTCACAGAAAATGAAACTTCATTTACTTTTACTTAAAAAAAACACAGGAGGGAAGATAAAGGAACATTTTCCTACAAAGTGTGACACAATATATTCCCCTCCCCAGGGTAAAGAGCATGAAAGAGTTTATTTTTCAGACTAGGTGCATGCTCATCCACTTATCTATGCTGCTGCTATACTGTACTTGAATGTAAATCACCCTCAAAATGCCACGGCCAATTTCTCAGTTGCCTATCTCCATAGCACGCATGTGCATTATGCATTATATGGTTAATAGTGCATCAGCTCCCCTGTGGAAAATCAAGAAGGCTTCCATGTCCTTCCGAAAGGAAATGTGGAATAATTTTACACACGTCCAGACAGGTCATGCTGAGGTATGTTCTTGGGACAAATTGCAGCTGAATTAAAGCAGCACTGTGCTGTACGATGGCATGGTGGATACAGAGGTACTTGAGGCAGCTGAAATGCAGGAAGTAGGTATGACTATATCAGCATGGGGCTCTCTGTAGGCTAATTAGTCCTGCTAAGAAGCAGGTCCAAGCTAAATGCTTTGAGGCAATTCACAAGTCAGATGATGCATATCTGCACAGTGCTGTGTTCCTGCCTTCCAAACCCCTGCTGAGGAAGCCTTTTGTTTGAAACACAGGGTCCTCTAAAATTCACAGAATTTCTGTAGCTGGAAAGTATAATCTAATCTACTTTATCAAACTCGCACAAAGTGGTTTGCCCAAGACTGGGCAGTGAGACAGTTACAATTCTAGGGAGCGAGCTCAGGATGGCCTGAGAGATGATTTCCTTTGCTCAAGTGCTATCTCCAGGCACAAGCCCCAGAAATAGGTGACACTGCAGTGTCTGCATTGCTGCACATGTGTATGTGGTGTCTGAGATCACATGGACACTTATGTCAGCTTTTAGCTTACTGAGGGAATACACTCCTTTCTAGGAATGAGATGTCATCCTTGAAGCAGGAGAAGAATATTGATAAGAACCAGCAGCTCTGAGCACTGGGCAGAATTAGATAAGCTAGAATCTAAAATTACTGCTACTGTTTTAGCCTACATGACACACACAAAGTAAAGATGGTGAAGATGAAACTTAAAGTGTTTTGCCCAGCATTGTACAAAGACAAATGGGAATGAAAGTGAAGAATAAGAATACCAAAGCTTACACCATGTTGCATTGTCCTCCAGATAGTCCTCTGGGAAGCAAGAGGGAAACAGATTCAGAGAACAGAAAAACAAAACAAAATAATAAAAAAACAAAACAGAAAATAAAATAAAAAAAAAAACAGGTTATACCAAACAGGCAACCACAGTGAAGATAACGAATCTTTATAAGCAGTAGATTTTCAATGAGAAATCTTAGATCATACTCTACAGAAGCAGATGAGTTCAGTGGTTAAAGTTATTTAGTTTCTGACAGTATTTGTTTCAACTTCAGGTGCAATTGCTGGATGCTTAGCCTAAGGTTGTCACTTTCTGGCACTTTGTAGTAGATGGGTAGAGAAGGATTTCTCTGAGAGGTTTAAATGTGTACTTTAGGATGAGCTGAATCATGCTTTAGAAATATTTAATCTCAACTCAGTTGCCTAAACCTACATTTAGACAACTGAATAAAGGCCATAATTTCTCTCTGCTAACAATAAAAAAACTACTGACCTTCACATCTAAGATGGTCATCTAGAAATCGAATCTAAATAAGCGGTTATAGGTATCTATACTACAGATGTCTATATTTAATCAGTTTAGCTGCTGTTATGATCGGCAGAGAAACAGATGGGAATCTAGTTACCTAAATATAGAGCATATAAAGTAAATTTAGTAGCTTTGATGTATTCCATCTTGCTTAGACAGGTCTCCCGTAAGTATTTCTTGTTACATTTGCACATCTTGAAAACCATAGGCATCTCAAATAACATTAGGGGACTATATTGATGCAGCTGAATCCCCCAAGAGAGACTTCAGAGAATAACTGGGCCTCAGTTCTGTCCTCCACTCTTGGATGCCATATAGTGGCATCCTCTCAGGTATCCTACCTGGCCTTCAACCCCCAAGTCCAGGAGAGCATGGGCGTCCTGCCAGCTCAGTCAGATATCACATGCTCCAAGGCATCTCAGACAGTTTTGCTTATCTACATATAGATAACTATAGTTAAGCCTTTCATTTCCCAATCTATGAGAAGTGTCTGTGACAGATGGGGTGAATCACTCTCTGAAGATGTATGTCTCTCTCCATTGACTTCAGAAAGAGCCTGACTCTTAGGCCCCATGCTACAAAGACTTGATTTAATTGCTGGAAATAAGTGTACTGAACTGCTTGGGATGCTGCAGCATATTCTGCCCAGCTCCCTACTTCTGTTCCATTGGTCTCCTCTAGTCCTATGTGGTATCTTCCAGTCCCCTGCTTCCAATACTCTGGGGAGTAACATGGTGTAGTTGGAGGTGTCCCTGCCCATGGCAGGGGGTATGGAATTAGATCTTTAAGGTCCCTTCCAGCCCAACCCATTCTATGATTCTCTGAGTCTCAGATGGTGTTTTACGTCCACGCTTAGACAACCCTCTCAAGCTCAAGCTCTGCATGACTTCCTAAATACATCTACTGCATTTTAATCCAACTATACCTGTTTTTTTTTTTTTTTTTTTTTTCCACATTTTTCTCAATTAATTTTGATCTATTTCTTTTTTATTAAGTTTTACAGACTAATGCAATAATGCAGGCAAACCTCCCTTCTTGGAATACAATGGCTGGATTAATCAAAATTTATTGGGTGATGTTGGTAGTAGGGTGATAGCTGGACCAGATGGTCTTGAAGGTCTCTTCCAACCTTAATGATTCTGTGATTCTATGATTCTATGAAATTCAGGCAAGCATGATGAAGCACATTTTCAGAAGTGTTCAGCATCTGATGTTCTCAGTATAGGCTTCTCATGAGGGATCTGCATTGTGCAACATAACTGATAAAATATGCTCAACTGAATTAAGTACACAAATGGGAATATGAGCAGGAGTAAAAAATTGATTCAGATGCGCTATGCTATTGATATGCAGAGGAAATATTTTCTAAACTTGGTCACTTCTAAGGACATGCTGTCAAAGACAGATGAAAGCAGGATTGTCTGTCACTTCTTTTGAGGTTTACATAGCTGCATGTTTGAACTTTGTGACGACAACTTGAAGTTAAGTGGTCCAACAGTGTTTTATGAGTAAAATCTCCAGAACAGACTTCTAAAACCATAAATGTAAGACTGAATAGTCAGATGACTCATGAGGAAAAGTTCCTCTTACATAAAAGCAGGTAGTAATAACTCCATATTTCTTATATCAATAATAATGAAAAGGGGCTTTAACCGTTTGGCACAACTATCAAAATACTAATCTGCTGTACATTTTTATTAAGTAAGAAATAGAAAATGATCAGTGTGCAGACTGGAAAACTGCTTTGGGTGGGATTCTACTTGTGTCTTATTAATGATGCAAGGATTGGGAGCATCTAACTGAAGCTGGTCCTCTAGGCTCTGTCTATAGTTAATGAAGAGAGATATATGATTCAGGGAATGATTCAGCACATTAAATGCTGAAGGTCTAACGTAGGCAGGTTGAATGGTGTTCCTATGAGACAGAAACACAACATTTATATCCTTCTGGATAAAATTACCCAGGTTGGTGTGAGATACAGGCAGTGACCTTTACCAAGAGCTGCTAAGGGATTATGGTTCTGAAACAAAACCTTCTGCTTTAATCCACATAAGCAAACTTTTCTTGCTCCAGTTGAGGTCAGTGTCCATCTCAAACTTCAGGGACTGTTGCTCTCAACACAAAAGTAGGTAACACATATATCGCTGCTGATTGGAGATGGATTTGATATCACACGTTACTAATAGGGCATGAAGAGTTATTATTTTAAATATTAGCAGCAAGAAAGACAAATAGGTGAATACTGTAATGCTTTTATGAAGTAATGGCAACAAAGATTTATTTATTTATTTATTTATGAAAGAATGTGTGAAGGAATCTAGTTAAATCATGTGGATAACAGTTTCCCTTTGAAGGTGTACAGGTTATTATGAGTTATAAAGGATTGTCTTCACTAGCAATTTTCATTAGTTACAGCATTTAAAGGCCAACAGCATATGACACATTACTGCTTTATTCAGGATGCTGCTTGGTATTTTGCAAGTTTGTAGTTTAAAAAGGTTATTAATGTGTTTAGAAGTATTCTCCTTATGCGAATATGGAAGGTCTTTTAAACTTTTTTCTTTGCAAAAATGCTCAGTTCTTACAATGTAGCAGTAATTCAAGCTAAGCTGCGCTACCAGCCTTCCTCTTTGTTCTCTTTCTCCTACTTCCTCTTTTTGCAGCCTTTAACTTTTTCCAGAACATGACTGAAGCCTACACACTACAGTAACCTTTCACTTCACCTTGGCCAATTCTAGGTTAAGATTTAGGCCTCTGCACCAAACAAGATTTTTAGCCTGAGATACTACACTGTTTTATGAATCTACTGTGTTAGAGAGACCTAAGTCTACATCAGAGGTCCACATCTTATTTTCTGTTTCTCCTTGTAGGATAAACAGGCTACACTATTCCCAGAAGAACAGAGAACTCAAAAATATTGCTTTTTTGCTGCATACTAATCCAATGTCCTGGCTAGAATGATGTGCTATTTTTCATTTGAATTGCAATGGAGATTGACAAAATACAGTTGATTGATGAATGGGTTACAGCATAGGCTGTTGGAAAGACTTGGCACTGTAAAGTACTGTGGTGATTGTCAAAGGAATCTGCAGAAAGACAGCGCTAAGGAAAGAGACAGGTCTTGATTGAATTAGAGTATTTGGGTGTCTGCTCGGCAATTAAAGTTGAGAAAAACCTCTAGACAGTTTAGACTTGTGATCAGAAGCATAGCAAGACATTTTGCTATGTCTGCACTGCAGCACGAAACAAAATTTTGGTGCTGCAGTGCAGCTAGCACCTGTCTGACACCAGCAGGAGGGCAGCTCACCAAAAGTCAAAGCCCCAGCTAACAGTAGCTGTTCCCAGCTGGGTGCTCCTCTCCCTTCACTCTTGCTACAGCCCTGAATATGAACCTCTTCTGAGAGACAGAACAGTGTTGTGCAAGTGTTCAGCAACAAGCATGGCAAGTGGAGGTTGTGCGATACAGTCTGTTTTGATTCAGACTCTTTACAGCTTTTTAATTTTGTCCATTGGCATTACTTCAAGATAATTACCGAGACAGTATTAGCAGCTATAATAATTAGCCTGCTATAAATCTGTAGATTTATAAATAGCAGGAACAGTGAAATCTGAAATGTGAATCCAATGACTGGTAGTAGAAAAAAAAATATGTTAAAGTCTTATTTTTGAAATGATTAAATAAATAAAGATTAATGATTGCTCATGTTTTAGCTGATAAAGTAGGTTTTTTTTTTGGGACGCATGGAAATAAAGCTTATTGTCTTCTAACCTTTCTGATACTTTAGAAGTGAATTATATTATTCTCTTAGAATACAACTCTGGACTATTTCCAATGGGGAAAAAAGATTTGTTGAACGCTAGAACAGTTGGCATAGAAACTATATACAGTGATTACAAAATTATTTTTAAAAAAATTGTCTAGAGAATAACATATATTACTAAGCCATTTCTACTTATTTAAGAGTGGAGTATGCTTTGCCTTACCAGCCTATCCAAACTTGTGCCAGCAGCAGTTGTAGGTCGCTCCTCCGGGTTATATGGTCTAAACCGGGTATTGAAGTTTTCAGGGACAGAACGGGAAGATCTTAGGGCAGGTGCTGGTTTAGGCTGGCCACATCCTTGGAAAACCTGAAAAAGACATTTTAGGTTATATGACAGTCATAAAAAGAGGGAGGCTGGCATTTTACATCATATTTATTCTGTCTTTCATATATTTGAAACTTCAGCTTTGACTGACATTTTGCTAATAGTGAGTAGAGCACTTGTCCTATATTAAGACTCAGATTAAAAATTAAACATTGTTAATTACTTAGTGAAGGTATAAAAACATATAGAGCCCTTAAAACACTTAATTAGTGAAGGTGATTATTTCAAGAAGTTAACACCTGAAAGCATTTTAATTGTTATCTGTGCAGGAAGGGAAATGAACAAAATGAAGTTCGTTGTGCCAGAACTTGGTTTATAATTGTTTCATCTTTTCTTAAAACATGGTTTTTAACCAGAAACACAGCTCATTCATAATCCTTACCTACACCTTTTCCTACCTGGTAATCTTGTTTGTAGTCTCAGAGAAAAAGTCAATGATGAAATAGTCTTATGAATATATTCCTTTCTAATTCCCTAGCTGCTCTGTCCCTGGATGAGGGATAAGGCATGTTGTGTGGGCAGTTGAGAGAACAATTTTCTGCTACTGTGTTTGTTTTCTAGGTATATAAATAATGTTCAGAATGGTAAGATTTCTTTATATTCTTCTGTTTGGAAAGAAATTTTAGTAGAATATATCTTGTGCATACTAAAGGAGACAGAAGACACAATTGACTACTGGATATCAAGGATGCATTGCAGAGGAACTCCCAGAGGAACTCTGGGATATACAGAAGTTGTTTAGCTGAAAGGAGGTTGAATATCCACAAAATTACATTTTAGACTTTTAGATTATCCATCTTGATTGTTTCTCTCCTGAAGTAGCCATGGTTTTTGTTGCTTTCAGGTTTCATTACAGTTAGCTTTTAGCTAGTTTCCTGATGTTAATTTAGAGGCCCCAGATGATTCAAAATTTGCTAAAAGAAACTGATTCATTCTAAATTTATTTGCAGTCATCAGGTCTTTTTTGGCTCAAAGTCCAGCAAGTCAGCTGCTGTAGGGACATTGGGATTTTTAATTTATGTATGAAACTCTGCTTGGTCTCGTTTGAGCATATGTGTAAGGATTCTTGAATAGTTTCTAGTCTCCTTAGTGATGAGGATTATTGGACAATCATTCATTTAACAAACTAGGAAAGCTGATTTCAGTTTTTAAGGTTCTAAATTTTTCAACAAGAAAGAATCTGATTTTTCCTCTGTGAAGAAAATTCAACTAAGAATAATGTTCAGGACTTATACATGATTATGATTGATAATATAAGGGCCAAATATATGTGTTGGGGACATCTGTTATACTTACAAAGGTTTACATATTTCTTCTGACTGTAGATCAGCCGTACAGGGAAAACATAACTGTTTATTTAGATATCTATGAAATCCCCTTTGGTCAACTGAGTAATCAGGTATTTACTTACAGAGACAAATGTCAATTTTCCAGACCATGCTACTTGACTGTCAGAGGAAAGGAAACTGAGGGCACTGAATCTTCTTAAATTTCACAGAGTGTGTTAAGCTACTTGTATGACCAAGTGGAGTAGCTATGAGTCTGCATAATTTTTCTTATGACATACTGGAAAAAACAACAGAGACTTTGTGGTATCTATCTACATACAAATACTTACAGTAAGGAGTTTTGTATGAACACAATTATGTATAGCCAGACAATATTAGAGGTGGTAATTAGATAGCATCTTTTAGATCACAGAAGAAGAAATCATCTACTTTTTAATGATCTCGCAAAAATGCAGCAAGGATACAATAATTAGTAACTATATTTTGACTGCAAAAGAGACATTTTCTGATTTGCATCCAGGTATTAGCTGACAGAACAGAAAATGTTAAGCTGATACCTGAAATTAACAAATGCTTCCTGAGAAGAAGCACAAGAAGCACATGAAATATTTTCTTTACAGAGTTGTTCAAAGATACTGAGCAATTTCTGGAAAAATATTCTGTTGTTCATTATAAGAGTGTATAAGCATGTATAAGAACATTATACATGCTGTGAATTAGCAACATAAATACACTCTCTTAAAAAAGAAAAAGAAAAACAAAACCCACATTTTATATATAATTATGGCAGTTCACCTTAGAGAAGCAATTCCACTTGAAATTAGGAATCCAAAATTTAGGTGTGAATTTGTAGGCATCTATATTTGAGCTAAACATCTAAGCTTCCATCTTTTGTAGCAGAGATCAAAAGCTCTCTTCAGTTGATCTCACATCAGCATCTATAATCATCTGTGATATCTCAGCATGTCGAAGAAATCCAAGGTCTGTCTTAACATAAGACCTATTGGAGACCATGCCCCACTGAACTTCAGCTAAAGCTCAGATGGCATTTCCTAGGGTGCCACAAAGAGCAGAAACCCTCTGTGGTCAGGAATACAAACCAAGCCGTGAGATCAGATCAACAGAACCAGCGAAGAATTATTTCTATCGAGCTCTCTAAACGGAGGTATCTACTTCAGGATTAGTGAGTAGATACTGTAAAAAAAGAAGTTCTTTTCCTACGAGACCTCAATATTTTGAATCCCAGCAGAAAGAATTTTTACTCTATGAAGCTTTGAGTCATACTGTTATTTAGATGTGCTAGTGCTCAGTGTTTCCTATTGAGTGTCTATATGACTCTGCTTCATTGACTCTCTCATCTTCAGATAGAATAGTATTGATTTTTTCCTGAAGTGCCATTATATTTTTCCTGCACAGGGCTCTGGAAAGAACACAGATAAATGAAGAGGTTTTGTTAATATGAAACTCTGAGGCTATTTTCAGAAGAAACTTGGACGTCGTTTTATGAAGATTTCCTTCTTATAAATAATGCATAGGTAGTCTGCTATGTCATGGAGCTTATTCATCCTTTTAGCTGAAGTAATTGTGAAAAAGGAACATATATCCATAGGTTAAAATGGCACATTGATCAGCTTGGATAAAAGTAGATTTAAGACTCACTAATGGGAGACTCAGCTATGGGGATAGCCTTTATGAAAGAGCAAAAATCTTGGCATGGTATCCAAATAACACTTAAGGCAGCCAAACATCTGTATAGAACCAGACTGTTTAAAAAGCAGGAAAAAAGTCCAGTACGTTGTATTCTGAGGAGCACTGAAGGCATAATTATGCTGACACAACCAGATTGGGGATTTTCTACATTCTGAAGAAAAATGGTTGCTATAGCATGTTTTCTGCTGTTTTGTGAGTTTTCTCCCACTTCTTGTGAACAAGCAATCTATGCAGATGTCAGGTACTAAATATTCATACAGCTGAAATGGAACAGATGTATGTTTTACTCTTTGACTTCAAGCAAAAAACAAAGGTGATGGTACAGTCAACATTATGGGAAGATTGTGAAGGCCTTCAAACAAGTTTTGGCCAGGATTTAAAGGAGCACAGATATGTTATGACTCTGAATATCCTTAGGGAGAAGGAGAATAAGGATAAAGTATATGTATGTTATGACTAAATCTTGGATATGAGCTGAGCCACGAGTAACAATATACAGATTATGAAATTTTAACCTGAGAAATAACCAAGGTGTTGCAGAACACGAGTTTGTCACTATAATATTCAAATAATAAAGATGTGTCACTGTAGAATGATGAAGAGATTTTAGTAACAAAGATAATATGTCTCAGAGACATTATCAGGATAAACCCAAGGTAAATCTATTGCAACCTGACTAACACATGAGGCTGCCCTCAGGGCCCACAGTAGTCTGGGTAGACCCAGCAAAACTTACTCTTAAAATGTGGTGACATCTTAAGAGACATCTCAGACATCCTAGACTGAGAGTTTTTGTGCTCTCTGTGGCTGGTTTGCAGAAAGTATTGTATTGGGTTTACAGGGAAAGGTTTTTGCTGGGGAGAGGGAAGAGAGGAGGGATGGCCTCTCTGAGAAGAGTCCAGCAGCTGCCCCACGTCAGATCAGAGCCAGCTCCAGCTGGCTCCAAAGGGACCTGTTGCTGACCAGAGCCGAGCCAGTGAGCAATGTTGGTTGGGCCTCTGTGAGAGCAGATTTAAGAAAGGGAAAAAAAGCTGCTGCCCTTGGACAAGAGCACAAGCAGGAGCAGGGGATCTAGGGGAGCCCATGGGGGACCTTTGCTGGAGCAGTTTGCTCCTGACAGATGGACCACATGGTATGGATACATGTTGGAGCAGTTCTTGAAGAGCTGCTGCCTGCGGGCAGCCCCCACAGTTCGGGAAGGATGGCATCCCATGGGAGGGACCCCACGTGGAGCAGGGCCAGGGAGTGACCATGAAGGAGTGGCAGAGATGAAGCATTAGCAACTGACTGCAGCCCCCATTGCCATTTCCCCTGTGCCACTCAGGGGGAGGACATAGAAGAAGGTGGGAAGGTGTTTTCAGTTTGCTTTTACTTTCTCACTTCTGTAGCTTGTTAGTAATAAGTAATAAATTATATTAATCTCCCAATGCTGAGTCTGTTTTGCCCATGCTGGTAATTGTTGAGTGATCTCTGTGTCCTTATCTCAGCCTTTCAGCCCTTTTCATCATATTTTCTCCCCTTTTCCCTTTGAGGAGGGAGAGTGAGAGAGTGGTTGTGGTGGAGCTCAGTTGCCCAGCTGTGTAAAACCACCACAGGTACTCTGTCAGAATGGCTGCAAGTGTTAGATGATGAAGGTATGTAAGCTGTTTTTGATGATGTTTAGTCCTTTTTTTTTTTTTTTTTTTTTTTTTTGAGCAGAGAATCTCAGGTCTGATACAGAGCATGCAGATTCCTCTGGACGGAAGGGCCTTGGGGTCTAACCTTCTAGACCATTGCTACTTTTTGAAAAGCATCTCCAAATGTTTAGGCTGTCAGGAACATGATTTTCCCTGAAGCAAAATAAGGACCTCTTGTAGCTGCTGTTCAGGGACATGACAACAACACAACATGAGCAGTGTATGAAGCTTAGAGATTTGTAGTCAGACTTTCTAAACAGCCAGTGCTGAATATAGACTGCAGAGAAATATCAAGGAAACAGAAAAGGATTCCAGCCTCAGGATGAATTGGAGGATCTTATCATAATAGTATCTGTTTAATGTGCACTGTGTTGAAAGAGTCAACTACAATCAACACACAAACAAGAAAAGCCAATGGCCTTGGAGCAAAGATGCTCTGTATTATGCAATGGCACATGCTTGTTTGCTGGCAGCTGGTGGAGTATGTCTGTCAGAGAAGAGGAGGAGCATCTTTGTTCAGAGACTAGCCAAGCTGGTGAAGAAGAGGGCTTTAAACTAGGAAAGGTGGGGGAAGGAGATAGATCTAGAGACTCCCCAGCCAGCAAAACAAGGCTCAAGTGGGGATAACTCCAGCAGGCAAGGAAGTGTCTACAAGACATGACTATGGGGTATATATCCTCTTGCAGCAGCGATACTGGTATGCTTTAATACTTCTCTGAAGTGCCTGCACACCAATGCACATATCATGGGGAGTAAACAGGAAGAATTAGAGATCCGTGTGCAGTTGCAAGGCTTTGATTGTTATTGCAGTTACAGGAACATGGTGGGATAGCTCTCGTGACTGGAATGTTGCCATGGATGGCTGTGTGCTTTTTAGGAAAGACAGACCAGGAAGGTGAGGAGGTGGATTAGGCTTTATGTGAGAGAACCTCTGGAATATATGCAGCACTGCCTACAGGTAGATGAAAAGTGAGTCAAGTGCGTATGGGTAAGGATAAAAGAGCAGGCTAATATGGGTGACACTGTTGTGGGTGTTTACTACAGGCCACTTACAGATAGCTGTAAGTAGCCTCATGATCACAGACCCTGGTTCTCATGGGGAATTCAACCACCCTAATACCTGCTGGAAGGACAGTGCAGCTAGACACAAACAGTCCAGGAGGTTCCTGCAGAGCATTTACAATAACATTTGACATAGGTGGTGGATGAGCCAATGAGGAGAGATGTGCTGCTGGACTTTATACTAACAAACAAAGAGGGGCTGGTTGGAGATGTGGAGGTTGGAGTCATCCTTGGCTTCTGTGACCATGAAATGCTGGAGTTCAGGATCCTGAATGGAGGAAGCAGGGCAATAAGTAAGATTGCAAACCTGAACTTCAGGAGAATAAACTTTGGTCTTTTCTGGGACCTACTTGGAAAAATGCCATGGGCTAGGGCCCTAGAAAGAAGGGGGGTCCAAGAGAGCTGGTCAGTATTCAAGCACCACTTCCTCCAGTCTCAATATCAGTGTATCCCTATGAGTGACAAGTCAAGCGAAGGGAGCAGGAGACCTTTATGGATGAGCCAGGAGCTCCTGGAAAAACTCAAACAGAAGGAAGAGAAAAGAAGACTACAGGCCAGTCAACCTCACCTCCATCCTTGGAAAGGCGATGGAACAGCTCATCCTGAAGGCCATCTCTAAGCATATGGAAGAGAAGAAGGTGATCAGATAGCATAAATTCACTAAGGGGAAATCAATCTGTTATCCATCTGTGATGTAATTACTGGCGGGGTAGATGTGGAGAGAGCAGTGGATGTTGGATGTTGTCTACCTTGAATTCAGTAAGGCTTTTGACACTGTCTCCCACAACATCCTCATAGGTGAGCTCAGGAAATGTGGATTAGATGAGTGGACAGTGAGGTGGATTGAGAACTGGCTGGATGGCAGAGCTCAAAGTGCAGTGCTTAGTGGTGCAGTTTAGTTGCAAGCCTGTGGCTAGTGTTGTCCCCCAGGGTTTAGGACTGTGTCCAGTCTTGTTTGACTTACTCATCAATGACCTGGATGAAGGGATAGAGTGCAAGTTTGCACTCAGCAAGTTTGCTGACATCACAAATCTGGGAGGAGTTGCTGATACAGCAGAAGGCTGTGCTGCCATTGATAGAGACCTGGACAAGTTGGAGAGTTGGGCAGAAAGGAACCTCATGAAGGTCAATGAAGGCAAGTGCAAGGTACTGAACTTCATGAGGAGTAACCTCAAGCACCAGTACTGGTTGGGGGTTGACTTGTGGAATGCAGCTCTATGGAGAAGGACCTGAGAGTCCTAGTGACAGCAGGTTAACCATAAGCCAGCAATGTGCCATTGTAGTTGAAAAGGCCAATGGTGTCCTGGGGTGCATTAGGAAGTATGTTGCCAGCAGGTCAATGGAGGTGATCCTTCCCCTCTACTCAGCACTGGTGAGGCCACACCTGGAGTACTGTGTCCAGATCTGGGCTTCCCAGTAAAAGAGGAACATGGAGCTACTGGACTGAGTCTAGTGGAGAGCTATGAAGTTGATTAGGGAACTGAAGCATCTCTCATATGAGGAAAGGTTGAGAGAACTGGGCCTGTTTTGCCTGGAGAAGAGAAGATTGAGAGGGGATCTCATCGATGTATATAAATATCTCAAGGGAGAGTATAAGAAGGATGGGGCCCAGTGATAGAAAAGGAAGCAACACAAATTGAAACACAGAAAGTTCCATCTGAATATGAGGAAAAACTTTACTGTGAGGGTGACAGAGCACTGGAAAAGGTTGTCCAGAGAGGCTTTGGAGTCTCCTTCTCTGGAGATACTTAAAACTTGTTTGGGCATGATCCTGTGCAATGTTCTGTATGTGACCCTGCTTGAGCAGTGAGGGTTGGACTGGATTATATCCAGAGGTCCATTCCAATTTCAACCATTCTGTGATTCTGAGCTGACATATGGCTGAGCCTATATGTCTTTGGTTGGAAGTACAAGGATAGAAGAGGTACATATGGCACCTCTATAATTTTGTCTTAATATTGATGTGTACCCGCCAGGAGTGGAAGACAGAGGGTTTGTCTCTTCCACAGAAATGAAAGACAAATGTGAACTCTAGTAATAAGCCCTGACTGTCTCCACTGATTAATTGTTAACTCATTGGCTTTTTCTTGGACTGCTACAACTTGTTCTTTGCAGAATGAAAGGGCTGCAAAGAAGGTAGATCTCAGCAGTATAGAAATTAATCAGTCTGGCCTCAGGTCAGGCACTGCTCCTTTCCCCTATTTTATTTATCAGTGTAACTGTAACCGTGAAGATTTCTCAGAAGTATAGTGCTGAATAGGAGATGCGTATTTGTAGGAAAGAGATATTGGGCAGAACCTTCAGTACTACATCAAGTGAAGAATGGAAGGATAAACCATAAAAAAAATTCGGAAGTTTATGATATATTTTTCTGCTGATGTGTAAAATTGAAGACTTCATCATTCACATATGAGCATGCTTATTTATTTTTATAGGATTATTATTTTGGAAAGCATAAATTGTTGCTCACTTAATTTTGTATCCATGTGCACAGGAATATATGGTTTATGTGTTATACCAAACATATTTTTCTCAAATAAATTTAAATGTCTAGTTTTAGCTGGTATAATACAAAGCATCATTGTGCAACACAGAGACAAAGTGATAGTGCAGTTTAATGGAAGTGACTTTTGGAAATGGGCAATTTACAGAAATATGTGAAACAGGAGAGGGATGGATATTGGATTAAATGGTCTCTGGGGCTTCTGCCCACAAAGAGGATGAGATTAGTAAGACTTCCTTGAAAAAGAAGCTGTTTGTTGTTATTTGTTCCATTCCTTTGAAGAGAATATACAATATTATACATACAGTATACAACAATATACAAAATGGCCCTAAATGCTACTGAATACAACATAGAGCATCTTTCCAGACATCAGACAGATTTTCAGGTAGAAAAAGCTACATGTCAATGGTGAAAAATAATCTGTGTGTATGGGGGTGTTGCAGGCATGACATTATTAGTGCATCATCATTTTCCCATTGTAAAAAAGTACTGACTGACTTGTGGAAAAATAGCTGTGATTCCTAGTCACCACATTTTCAGCAGATGCAGTCAAATGCAAGACACAAAATGTTTTGAAGAAAGAGAAAATAGCATGATTTCAGCATCGTGCCTGAAGCTTTCTGAATAGAGTCTCAGAATATTTGACAAGCGTGGTTCTTCTCCTGCATTAGGTCTGCAATTGCATTCTGTGCACTCCATTACATCCAGCAAGGTATCTGTCATTTTCACTGAAGCTCTAAGTGGTCAGTATGTATAAGGGGAAAAATTAGACGATAGATGACTGATGCAAAGTCTGCTCATATATCATCTTTATAGATCTGACATGACAGACATAGAAGATCACAGCGCTGAACCCAAAGACTTTGCCTTCTCATACTTCTCTTTAATAATAAAACACTTCTATGTGCTCAGACCTGAAAAAAGAGGGATATAGCCTAGAAAGCAAGGAAATCACATTTCAGGAGAGTAATGGTCTGCACAGAAAATACAAAAGCACCTCAAACATAGACAGCTCTGTTATCTATGAAAATACAGCAAAATAAATTTCATTGACATAATTTGATTTCTGTTTTTCAAGATTTGAAAAAATACTGGCTAAGATTTCTCTTAGAAGAAAAAGTTTAGAGTGCAAATGAAATTTCTGTGATTTATTAACCTTTACAGCAAATAAAATATTTCTGAAGGATAGGACAGACAGCCTGCTCTATTACAAATGAGTAGTGAGATGAGCTCGTGCCAAGGTGATGTCATTGGATTCTGGCAGGGAATGCAGCTTCCTGACTAATGGAAAAGCTGTGAGATCCGAGCAAGTTAAAAGGAAAAGGAAATACACCTGAGTCTTTGGTGAGCTTTTAATGAAAATATTTTTTGTTTCTTTTTTGAGGTAAGGACTGAGTCTGCTGAAGCAGGCCTTTGATTCCCAAAATATTTGGCTGATACACTCCTCGATCACTGCTGCCAGAACAAAGTCTCATTGCACAGGATGTAGACTACTTTTAAAATCTGAGTACCTTCATGGAGGTTGAAAGTAAAAAGCATCTTGAAGGAAATCCTTATAATCCTGCAGCACAGGGACTGTAACAAGCATTTAATTTGGGGCTGGCAGGAAGAATATTAACCTCAGTCTCCTGCCTTTTATCCCCACATTTTTTCCAGCTATGGAAGCTTCCTTACAAGCAATGGAAACTCACTGACTCAGGTAGCAGTCTGGTCAGCACATAACTGACTGCTGAGAGATCAATGCAGGTGGAAACTCCTAATGCAGAGAACCTGGCAAGCTGTTGACTTTAGATTTTGAACTGCAGTGCACTGCTGAATATTAAGGAAAAGATATTAATTGTTGACTGCTGGCTTAACAGAACCTGTTACTGAATTCAAAGGACCTTATTAGTGTGGGGTTCAGGGGTGGCAGTGATCTGTGTACACACATGCACTAAAAATGGAAAGGAGGTTATGGGTATCATTAACTCTGTTTATCTTTGTGTCAGACTCCAGACAAAACTCCATCAAACTGAGGTCTGCTAATCAGAGGCTGTCCAATGTAATGATATTTCCCCAGAGTAGCTATTAAAGGAGGTTAAATGGAGCATTTTCTGTATTCACTTCAAACACATTGTGCTTCAGTCTGATTTAAACAGATCAAAATGTATGTTAATATGGGGAATCACGGATGAGACACAAGCAGAAAGTACTAGACATATTCTGCAGGATTTTTCTTACAGAGCTGCCATTAATTTTCAGAAATCTCTTTTCCTCAAGGCTCTTACAACTATTGATTTGGAGTTTACTAAATGGTATCTTTCTCCCTGTTGCATGATTTTTAAAAACTTCTAGTTTGTTTAACTAGACCAAGGATTCAAAGGCAGCCTAAAGAACTGTTGAATGTACAAATGCAATTTCTAGTGGTCTGGACCATCTTTCTTAAAGCCTGTACAGGAGATTTTCCCCCTGCTTGTGACAGCAACAGAGAAGGCGCGACTCACACAGTACCTTTGCCGACACCTGCATGCTGTTCTCTTGCATGTTCATGATGGCTTCAGAAATCTTGACATCAATAGGATCCATGACTGATTCAATGTTGAATGGTCCCTCTAATCTCTCCGCTACCAGAAGCATAGCATCTGTTGAAACACAAAGCAGCCATTCCCTTAAAGAAGGGATACTTTCAGGTGCCTCAGGCAGACTGAATGCTCCAAGCAGGAGCCCTGGGGATTTATGGTAGCAGGACCATGAAACCTGCCTGCAGTGCAGCTCCCTAGCTAGCAAAACCAGCTTCCCTTTACATTGCCACCACAGAAAGAGGAATAAAGACTCAAAAAGTTAGATTAACAATAGTTGCCATAGCATTATTGAGCTTGCAATGTAGTTATTTTATACAGCATCGCACCACGTGGAGCACATATTCTAGAGTGTGCTCGTGTGATCTCTGTCCCAAGGAAAAAGCAGGATGATAGAAATGAATCCCTGAGGTATGTTCTTAGAGTTTGTATGAGATGATGAAAACTTTGATATGATATATCAGGGTGTTATAATTAAAGCAGCTGTTCTTTCTGACCTTAATGATCTCATTTTCTTGCAATATGAACAGCAGATGAATATTGGATTTCTGCCATAGTATATAGGTATAAACCGTGTTTGCCCTGCTATGTTTTCAAAATGTGGTTGAAAGTTGTATGCAAGAAAATACTTTATTTGTTTTGGAATTTAAAAACAATTGTTTGCTTAGTTTGGTTTTGAGTCCCTCTCAAAAACAATTTTAGCTAGTATTGTTCAGTAACAAGTAAAAACAAAGCAACTTTAAAGAAATTAATAACTGTAAAAAACATTTTCCCATACCTCACATGTCTACACATGGACAAAGCTAAGCCGCAATTTCTGAGATGTGATAAACTTGCATTTATACTATACCTTTGAACATTATATTTGATTCTGCTTGTATGTTGGCATTTAAGACTTTCTAGCACCCAAGTAGGTTTAAACAGATACCATTTGCAATTTTAACGTGATAAACAAAAACCTTCACATGCTGCCTTCTTTATCCCTCAGACTTAGGCTCCAAAAGGTACTAAACAGGCTTCCTCCCAAAACAGACTCCTCTTGTGATTTGCTGCCATAAGTACCAGTCTTACAGCAGCTACGCAGAGAAGGCATATAGCACCCCATTGTCCTGTGTTAGCTCTGCATCTTTCTGGAGAGTCCTGGGTCTCCTTTCCAGCCTGCATGGCCATCTCTTTCCTTCCCACAGAAATGTGTCTTTGGATGTATAGGAAGAAGAGGCTGGTGTCTCACCCTAGGATCTGAGAAGCAAACTCCCATGCGCAGCCTGACATGAGGGTTATGGTATGCTAACAGTTTGTATGCAGTCAATGCATGCCTAAAAATCCCACTGAAATAGAAACTACTTAGCATTTTGTACCTGAGTACTTCTGTAAGTTTGGGTCTAATATTTCTCTGTACTTTTAGACTAGTAAGAGGGAAATGCCTGTTGTTTGGAGTGGGGTGTATAAAACTTGTCACTAACTGTGAGAAATGGTGAGATGGTAGCAATTCAGCTTCGAACAGTGGTGTTATTTTGGCTATACATTATTTTAAATTATTTAGTTTAAACAATTTTGGGGGGACCACTGAGAAAACACCTAACTCTGACAGAGGAACCAAACAGCTTTTAAACATATGAAGAAATATACATACACAGATGCACACATACACACCTTCACATGCACACACTTAAAGGTCTCTGCAGTAAATTAGCATTTTTTCCACATTTTTATGGCAAAAGTCTTGGTGGCTACATTTTAGTGGTTTTGGCTTAGTTTGGGCTTAAGTTTGAGATTGGGGTTAACGCATGAAATAATCAGGTTTTATTTATTCATTGCAGGAATAGCCCACAGCTTAATTTAAGGAGAGGTTCCTCTGCAGCAGCACAGTTTAGTTTGGGAACTACCAAGCTGGACAAGTCTGGTGTTCAGTTCAAGTACATGTTGGAGATAATGGACTGTGTATGTTGAAGTAGAGATCAGTAAATAGGTAATTGTTGGCACGAGAAGGGAGCTGGAGACCCTTCATGAACATGAATCTACTTATTGTTACTTCTGATGGTAGGGAGCACTATTTCGGAGTTAAATCTTGAAACAGAATCTCATCCGTGTTACAGAAAAGTGCGTCATCCTTGACTGAACAAGAACCACATCTTTAATTGTCAGAATGATCTTACCTAAAGCAAAGTGCCTTCAACTTCAATATGAATAGTATGAAGAGATGCAAACTCAGATATATTATTAACAATTTGAAAGTATCCACAGATTCACAGTTAAGAGATACTTCTGTATAGCAGCAGTCTGTATTTTTGTTTTGGGGCTGGGAGGTGGTGTAAAGTAGGGCCTTTACAGGGACCCATTTGAAGAAGCAGAGGCTGATAAATTACATAAATGTTGGAATGAGAGAGATTTGAAAGGATAAGGTAAAACAGGTTAATTCTGCAACATTATTTCTGAGACTGGCTCAAGTAGCTGTGCTTCTAGTTAGGGCTCATTTTAGGGCTCAGCTCAGACTAGAAGGCTTAGTCAGTTACAAAATTTAGACAAACTCTTGCACAAACTGAAAGCAAATGTTTTTCAAGGATTTATAGAATATATATATATATTGTTTTCAAGCAGATGTGTGAGTCAATGGCTGATTTAGTGGTGGCTAGACTGCTTAATTACTCCTGTCTCCTTCTGGTAGCTCAACCAAGCAGAACAGCAAGTGACGTTCATATGAGCGCCAATATGATTTTCTTAGGCTCTGAGTGAGCTTTTCCTGCTACCCTTAATCTAACCACTGCTGTCCCTAATATTAAGTTAAACTTATCCAGATGATATCTGACAGCTATAGACCCAAATAAGCTTTGAACAACAAAAAAGTCGTATTATTGAGAGTGTGCAAGCCTCTTGGGAACATAATTACTACTGTGGTTTTTGAGATAGCTCTGAGCCTAAAATTCAGACTGAATTTCTCATCCTTAATGTTGATCTCCAGCAAATAAAAATAAAAACACAAAAAACAATTTCTGGGTTAATTCCTCATTTAGAAAATATTTCCTTGGTTCTTTAGGTTGTATCCTTTTGTTTGCTAGCCATAACCTAGCCATAATCCTCCTCACCTTGTTATTCACTTGCACAATTCTGCATGAACACATGCAATACATGCACACAACACATCCTACGAAAATTAATGAAATAAAAGCTCTTAGATTGAATATAGTGAAAATCAGATGAAATTAATGACCTGAGATTTATGAAAAGTCAGTCAAAATGATATAATAGTTCTTTACAATCTATAGCTCTTAAAACCTATAATCATATAACAACACACACACCACTCTGTTGTCCCAAGCTTCTTTTTTTTTTTTTTTTCTCCTAAAAATGCTGTGAATACTATTACAGGACAAGCTGGAAAGCTTTCAAAATGAAGTTAAGAAAATCTATATGTCTTAGTCTTAAACCTTAATTCTCGGGAACAGGACCCTTGAACCTGAATAAAACCTAATTCAGTTCAGTAGTACTCTGTGTGGGTTTAAAAAATTGCTTGGTCAGCTCATATGTTAGATAGTGGGAGCTTAATTATAGCTTGTGTGATAAAAAAATGAAAACTGATAAATTATTCGATTGCCACAAATTTGGTCTGTTTTGTTCAATTATGTATATTTAATTTTATAACTTTTACATTTTTCAAAATCTGCATTGCTTAGGCTAAAAACGTCTTCGTTCTCCATACACTACAGCACCTGACAAAGAGCTGGCATTTATCTGCAGGGTGAGTCATTGAAGAGTTCTGTCTAGGGAAGTCATTCTTGCTTCATGGGTTTGTTAGCACTTTGGAAACAAAAAGCATGGCTAATTGCTCACTTGAGGACATGGGCTCATAAAATAGCCTTGAGAAGGTGTAGAGCACATGGCACACTACACTCAACTCTCAGTGCCACAGCGTTTGCTACTAGGTGCATGCTGCTGATACCAAAAGTAATGTTTTCTTGCTTATGTTACATTTCCTTCAGGGAAGGTTTTCGGAAAGCTTTCTAGTAAATTACAGGTTGCAGGAGAAGGGGCAAGGACGCTGATGGTAAGGACATATGAGATGTCTGATAATTGAAAAAAACAGCCCAAACCAGTCTGAAATAGAAAAGTGCCTTTAAAACCTTCTTTCTCCTGCCACCTTCTTATCATTAAGAAAATGTTAGAAGATGAAGTTTTTTTTTTCAGTGCTTTGTTTCTTGTTTCTTTAAAGACTCAGGCAGTTGGAAAGGAAAGGAATTTTTATTTTTTTTTGTCTGTTAGTTTGGCTATAACATCTTCTTTTTCCTTTCATGCACATCTCTGTTATCCTACTTTTACATTATCAGTGAAATCCCAACAGTGACTGAGCTTTCCCCAGGGAAATCCTGAAATGCGTCTGTGGATTAATTGTCTAAAAACATATTTTCTTTACAGAGACAAGAAGTGCTAAATTACTGAATTGCATATCCTTCGTGAAATCCTAAGTTATATCTTGTTTCAAGGAAAAGTGGAGAAAGATCTGATCTATTTTTTTTTTTTCCAGGAGGTTACTATTTTTTTCTAGTCCCATATATTTGATCCAACATTAACGAAGGAATGTGAAACATTTGTTCACATAGTCTCTTGTGAAAAAATGTAAGGATTAATTTTATTTGGCAAGCTTCAAAGGATTTGTCTATGCACAAACCTATGGACTGCATGAAAAGAGAGATGAATGAGTTGTAAACAGACTGAGAGACTAATTGTGGTTTACCATGACCTTGAGAGTGGCAAAGGCAGTTTTAGAAAAGGATATAACTGTAAATATGCTGGACTGCTAAGCACTGCTCATTCAATACCTTCGATACCTTCAATACATTCAATACCTTCCCAACCTTCTGACCAAGGGCAAGGAAAGGGAGAAGTCTGAGTTGTATTTACTGAATCATGTAGGTAAAACTCAGTGAATTTTCCATCATGACACTGAATATAAATAATGGCCATAAAATCTTTAGAGCGTTGGATGGTAAATTAATGAAACAAAATAAACAAAAATTGAAAAGTGAATTATAGGTACATATTGACTTTTTGGAAATATAATAACAGTGGAAAGGAGTCTGTGTAATTCTCTGCCAAGACTCGTATTGCTAGATTATGATTTACTAAAAAAAATCAGGCAGGGGAAAGTAAAACTCCACCTCATGCTTAATGAGGTGTTGAGAACTTTTTCCTCATAAAACCAGAATAAAGCACGGCAGTGATACCTATACTACTATTTTTACTAGGGTCCACATTCCCCTTTTCACATTTTTCATTCATATGAGAACACTATATACACTATATGGTTCCATTCTGATGAGGCTTAATTGACAGATTTCCCCTCTACCTATCATTAAACTCCACGGAAGTATTGGCATGCAACACTGAAATACTCAGTTTTCCCTTGAAGACTTCCTACTTTTTTTTTTTTTTCCAGGGGTTTACTTTTCTTAAAACTCATGTTTGCAACAGGGTAAACTGTTATCTTTATTCACGGCAACATCACTGCTCCCTCAAAAAAGAAAAAATGAATTGTCAATGTTAAGAGTGAGCTAACTTTTTCTTTACCCAATAATAATGGAGAACTTACCACTTGCACTATGATGGCGTCTAACTTTCGCTTTATGTAGAACAGCACAAAAAATCAGTTTAATACAACATATGTATGAAAAAGATATTGACAGGCAGGTGTCATCTTCTTGTAGCTGATAGCAACAAAATTAATTTTGTAGGTTGAACAGTAGGTTCTCTAGCTTTTTGAGCATTTCACATAACATAGACTTTTCTCCCATGTATTCAAAAAAATGACCATATTAAAGTGATTTCACTTCTTTGTCTTTCAATAATTTTGAGCAATTCTAAATAATTTAGTGAGATGTTGTTAGAGTAAGTCTTATTTTGTTCACTTATGCAAAAACAAAGGAGCAAAGACTATGCAAAATGATAATCCTTGTCTAGTATTATGACTCTACTACCCTATGGGAGCTGAATGCAAGATGTTCTGAACAAGACTTTTAGCAAATGTTGTTGCCAAATGTTGTTGAGAATTCTGTCTGAATGTTTGACATGAATCAATGAATAAAATGCAGCACATTTATAAAATCTTTGTCTTATTGCTTCTTCCTTATGCCAAGAGATGTTTAAATGGTTCCATCATCAGGCACAGAAATTATAGCTAGTAAATAAAATAAATCTCATTGATACATGCCTGTATGCTTCCTGCTATAGCCTATTCTTTAAATTTGTGTTAATATATACTGATCTGTAATTCTTTCAAGATATGCAGTTTGAAATACTGAAAAAACATACATCTTTTTGACTTTACTTTGATGAGATATTCTCACATAGTTGAAGATAGTAAATTACAGTCTTAAAATTCTTATTTAATGCATCCTTTCTTAGAAAAACTATCCTAAGTATATTTTTGTGTTATCTTGATAGTCATAGACAGTAGAACCTCAAAGATCTTTTCAGCCAATCCACTGCCAATGTAGAATGACTGTCTACAGCATACATTTTTATATTGTATATTATAATTATAGTATACATTTATATATTGTATATTATAAAATATATATATTTATACAGCATACCTTGTGATCTGTCCAGTACAATTTTAAAATAGCTTAGATATGTTTATCCCACCTTTAATTTTTAGGGAGACATTATACTGTCTACCTCACCTCACTATATTTATCCAGTTATGTAGTGTATTTTTTTCTGTTTAATTTCACTCAGTTCTTTCTTATCATCTTAAACAGTACCATTCTTTCCTTCTTGTGCTTTTTAAATCTCTCAGATATTTACAGACATCTAACATGTCTTCCTTTAGTTTGTGCTAAATCACACTTTCCATGCTTACTTTTTTACTTTTTAAAATATTTTTTAAAAATATTTCCTTGGGTATTTTGCTTTTTTCTTTATTTCTGTTTAAAAGAGCGCACTGGTATTGTGATGAATAAATGAATGAATAAAAATGAATAAAACCTTTAAAGTAGGAATTCATTAATGTTGTTTTGCAGGTACCTTTTTGGCCCAAATGTCTGACTCAGAAAATCATCTCAATTCTCTTGATTCTTCTGATTTCCTTATCTTCTTTTCACAACTGATTTATAATTCATAACTCCCATGTCTGTCTTGACATATTACTTCAAGTGTCTCCTTGCATACAGAATTTACTGTGATTATACTTTCTGCACTGGTTTTCATTCTATTCACTAGTATTTTGTGCTGTAGAACTTTTTCCAAACTTGATAGAATTTATGGCACACTTTTGAAATCATTATTTATGATCTATCTAGTATGTCTTCTCGAGAAATGATGCTTTTTCACTTTTATAAGCAATTTGTTTCAAGAAAATCTTTGGTTATTTCGAAAATAAATTCAACCTTTAGTGACATCTAGTCTACGCATAATCACTCCGCTAATAAGTGTTCTATGACAATATCCTCTTTTGTAAGAACCGAGCTTAAACCTAACAAACTTGTCTTATTGTCTCTTTACTGAGAATTAGTTATAGAAGAACATTTATCCTCATCCTATTTTTTCTTTCCTTGAGTACTTACTGCTCCATAGTCTCTCGCTACTGCCAAATGTAGAGAAACTTGCATGCTGTGTCAAGATAATCAACATTTTTCTAGCCCTTCTTAGAGTTAGATGTGTGGAGAGCCACCTGGATGATGAAAGGTTTGGAGAACTTGGATAAGGAAAGGCTGAATGGACTGGGTTTGCTCAGCCACCAAAAAGCAGGTTCAGTTGAGATTTATCACAGTCTTCAGTGCCTAAAAGGTGGATTCAGAGAAGGTGGGGGAACTTCACATGGGTGTGGAGTGACAGGACAAGATGCAAATTTCTATTTGTCTATAAGAAAAATATTCACCATGTGAATAACTAAACACCTGAGGATCTCCACAGGTCCCTTCCTAAACTGGTCTTTTTTCCATGACTCTGTGGCTAGGCTTCAATTCACTTCAGCTAACTAGGAGTTAAGTTTACAGCCTGAGTTGTAAAAAGCTTATGATTTTGTTCCAAAGACTTTTTAAAAGACTTCACAGGACTCTATGCTTAAGATTTCACTGTTGTAACCTTTTCATAAATGATCTGTGATCTGGGAATAGGGGTAAATTATCAGGTGAGAGTGCATGAGCACACAGGTAAGATGAAGACTGTTACAGAAAATACAAGAAGGACCTCATAGTTCTGTGTGACTGAGCAGTAAAAAGGCATCAAGTGATGAGTACAAGAAAAAAATCAAATACCTTTTTAGGCAATGATGGGCTCTGAGTTTACTATTATCACTCAAAAACAAGTTTTTTGATTGGTATTAGATCATTCTGCTGTGACATGAGCTCAGCAATCATACCACCCCTCAAAACAAAAACAGAAACAAAACAAACAAACAACAACAACAACAAACACACACAAAATAATCATTAAGTATTGTGAATAATTAAGTAAGGAACAAAGCACCAAAGAAATGTTTATGTTTTTGAATAAATTTATAGTGAAACAACATCTTGTATACTGCATTGCAGAAGTGGTAAGTGTAAGCTTTCAAATACCTTCAATTAATATTTTAACATTTTACAACCTTGAAAAGATTGTCAAACTGTGGGTGGCATGGGGAGGCTGCCTAGGTGTTAAGGTTCATCATCTACTCCAGCAGAGAAAGGAGGAAATAGAATATGAAACGTTATTAGTTTCTTTATGCTACAATAATGATACCTTGCTAATCCCAAAACAAGGTGGCAAATTCCTTATGGTTGCCATGGATATCAGAGAACATCTGTCTGCTTCTTAGTTCTTTTGTTAAACAAAAGAAAAAATTTCCCCCTGTTTTATGTAGGAAACCATAATTGTTATCAAGATCTGAAACACACATTTCACAGGTACTGATGCCAGATTTATAAATAGGCATCCTATTGCTAAAGTATCCAGATACTTTGTCACTAAGCTGACTTTGTGTTTTTCCTTGCCATAAATAATCAACCTATATCAACCTATGGCCAGTTTTTCTGGCGTGAATCCATCCCAATGGTATGGCTCTTAGGGAGGTGTCACACACACTTGCACAGACAAAATTGATTTTTGCCTTTAATTTTATTGATTAATATGGAAATTTACTGCAGTTATCTCATTACATTTAAAAGCTAGCCACTATGCGGAGAATTTTTAGATGCCTAACATCATTTTCTCCCAATAAGGCCCAATGTAGCAAATATATATATATTTTTTTCCCCAGATAAATGTTTGAATCCCAAATGATTGTGCACATCACGGTTGTCACAAATCAATACAGCTGGTATGACTTACCCGTTTATTGTTTTGACACTTCTCTTGAAAGGAAAGAACAATTTCTGTATGTTTGCCTAGCTGCAGTAAGTATATTGCAGGGATGAAACAGAACTAATCAATAGGATAGACACAGTGTTGTAAAATCCTACACTTGAGCTCCTTAACTCTTCTAAATTATCTGTGTCCTGTTCTTTAAAATGATTGGGAAACCAAGAGTAAAAATGTTCATCCAGTCTAGAGAAGGTCAAAGTAATATAAAAGCTAATGTTCATCACACAAGGCCACTAGCCTGATAAGTTGTAATCATCATAAATACTACTAATAACATACAGACAATGCTGGCCAGAAAATAAAGGATCTGTGCCCACTAAAACTTTCACAGGAGGAAAAAAAATGTTTTAACTGAAGGTGAAAAATTAAAAAATGGAACATTCTTCACAGAAAGATTGCTGGCTGGCTGTACATTGGCAAGGCTTCTAGGCCAGCAGCCAGGGAACCATCCTATTAATTCTTTCTCAAGAAATTTTGATTTACTAAAATGAGTGTTTTCCAACAGGAAAGATCATTTGATCAGCCTCAGCTTTATCCAAGAGAGATTTGTGAATATGAATTCATTATATTTCCCTATAAGACTGCTAAATGTCATAAAACCAGAGAATGGAAACTACGGAAGTATGGGAATGTTTTGAGATCAATTCTCTGTAACTTTTAGTGTGTTCCCAGTATTCTAAGCACTTCAGAAAACAGTCCTCTGATACCCTCTACACTAAATGAGAAGATGCAGCCAGCCCTGGAGACTTCTGGAAGGAGATCCCACCCAAACCATTCTATTACAGATTACAGTGCAGGTGCTAACCTCTTGCAAATACGTTCATGTTGGATTCCCTCTTCAGTGCTCACCCCAAGTGCATCAGGTTTGAACTCCTGTGCACTTGAACTCCTCCTATGCCACTGACTGGTGCTCAAGGCCAGTTTTCGTGCAGTCCTTAACCTTGATTCAGATACACTTAACCCGGCTTCTCTGGTTACGAGAATAACATGTTGGTGAAATTCTGCTGTAACTAACCTGTCTATGTGTCTGGGATATGAGCATCAATTTCACTGCAGCCATTCTAGATTCATACAGGCAAGCATGAACAAGATGCAGATCCACTAACACAGAAAGCAAGAACAAATGTTAGACTCTACCCTATGCTGTTTTGTTATCAAATATAACTCTTAGAATTTTCTGAATGCAAAACTATATAAAAGATCATCTTTAAATGTTATACTTTTAATTAAGACAATAATATTATTATTAATACTTACATCTGCCAAGTAAATGGGATGTCATCCAAGGCCTACTAAAGTCACAAAGCATTTTTTCAACAATTTGTTTTGAAGGAGGTTTTCATTCCTATTCTCAGTTTTTGCAGAAAAGAACCACTTTTGTTTCCCCTTGGATGAGAGCACAGCAGCAAATGAACAACCGTTATTCCCAATGCTGTACTAATATCTGTGGACAGTGCTGTTACAGAAATAGTCATGTTTTGGCATGACAGGACTAGGTAGTAATTAAATTGATATTTTTGTTCCTATTAAACAAAATGAGCCATGCCAGTGTTGGCTCCATTTGAAACATGGTGGAGAAAAATCAATGCATGTCAGATGGAATAGGACAGCATCTATGAGGCAATTTTTTTCATGTTTTCAAAAGAGAAAAAAAAAGTGAGGAGGCAGAAAAAAGCAAACACTATTCTAAAAATTCTCATAGCAAAGTCCACTTTTCTAAAATGCTGCTTACATTTGGCATATATTTTTTTTTCAAAGAGAAAATAGGAAAAAGTTATGTCATCTGATATTGATGGGCTGCTGGGTGCTAGAAACTGGATCCTATCTGCTGGGATGGGAAATCTTTACACAGGCAGTTTGCATTGTCAACAGTCAGTAACTTAAAAAAACCCTCCTAAGATCTGTCAACTGGCTTCTACTTCAGTAAAAGGAAAAATTAAGACACATTTTATGTCCCCTTTGTGTCTCACGAGGTCTTTCTTTTTCTTTATAAAGTAAAATAACGGTTAATAATGTAAATAATGATGATTTCCTTGGTAATATTATTTACCTCTCCCACCCAGAAAGGAATACCAAAAGGATTTGGTTATACCAGCCATAGCAACACCTTTTCTCCTAAAGTATGCAGATGTCCTTCTGTATTTTCTTTTAGAAGATAACTTCCCAGAGACAGTCTAGAAAGCAGTGGCAGAAGATTGGTCAAATGGGCCTGCCCAGCTCAGTGTGCAGTCACACAACCAGTTTAAGCCAACTGAAAAGGGTTCTTCTGCTCCCCATTGAGGACAAAATCTCATTCTTAGGGAGGTGCAGGAAGAGCTGCAGAGACAGATAGAGCTGGTTGGAAAACAATTTCCTACTCTGAGGGGGTTCATTTTCAGCAGGATGTGACCTACTATAGAGCAGCCAAAAATATGAGGGTAAAGGTAAGAAGATTGCTTTTCAAAGGCAGCTTGCTTTAGAGTAGCTTTTACAGGTACTCAGCCCTGTGCCACCGTCTGCTTCAGGATCTCAGGTGGCCTCTGTCACCCCAGGGTCTGCAACAAAATATGAAAGGAGTGTGATAAATGACTGAAGGGGTTAGATGATGGGTGCACCCAGAAACATGCTTCATGGGTTGGAAGGCTGTGGTCACTGTGAGGATGTACCAGACCTCTGCAACAGGTAGAGCAGCTCCACAGTGGGATATGTACGCTACAGGCAAAAATATTCCCAGAAGAATGGAATGAGAACAACATATTGGAGAGCGGCTGCTTTCCATAAGTATAAACAAGGGAACTGCTGTGGTGCTGGAAGCTGTAACCAAAGCCAAAACTATTACAGTGACATGAATCATTGGCAAAAGGCCACAGAAGAGGTTTGGTGGCATCAGGGCACAGTGAAAACAAAGCCAAGAATGAAGTTCTGCCCAATTTCTGCTTCATTTGGGCTCCTTTCCTACATCTACTGTTGCTCTTAGACCTTTGTTATTCTACAGTAACCATCCTGTCCTTGGAAAGCACTTAGAAAGTTGCTTTTGAATGCTTCTGCAGAATAAACTAAAAAGAAAACATAATCAGTAAAAATATATTTACTGATATAATACTAATAATATATAATATACTATAATCATACAGTGTATATTATATATGATATATGATATAATATATAAATTATATATAATATATATATAATAACATTATACGTATTATTATTATATGTATATATTATATACATTGTATATATATATTATAAAATAATATATATAATATACTATATAATAATGTAATGATACTGATATTATATTTATATTTATTATTATATATTTACCGTATATATCTCTTGGTATGTCAAGAGATATATACCTTTCTATGAATGCCTGATATAAAAATTATTAGTATCTAAGATAAAAAGGGCCCATAAATCCATCTCATTTTAAACAGCAAATGATACTCAGTCCTAAGGATTTTGTGGAGAAGCACGACAGTGTAACAATAAATGATGAGGAAGGTAGTAATAAGTTACATACCAGCTTGTGTTCATTGCAGTTCCCTGACAGACTTTTCATGGCTGAGAAAATGGTAAGCAGATTTGACAGCAGATTGATAGATTCTTTTGACTGATTAGAGAAAAAAAATCTGCTATACTGGGGAAGGATAAGGGTAAATTCAATCCTTTCAACACTAAAGAACAAAACAATTACTCATGGGGACAGAAGCTAATAAAGACCCACTTGTTCTGGACTTTTTTGTTCCATTTAGACATTTTTATTTTTATTTTTATTTACAATGCAGGTATCTTTTCTGGAATGTGGTTGCTTTGTAGCGCCTCATGTTGTTTGGAAGAATCTTACCTCCCTGATAAATACTGTCATTATGCAGTTATTTATCCCTTTACCATTAGGGCATCCTCTTTGATTAGAATTTTTATGGATTTACTTACAAAAAAGATTACACTGTGTTGCTTTAAATGTGTGCCTTTGACAATTGAATAAAATGCCCTTATTCACGTTCAGCTTAGTTGTTTAGCTAGTCAGTTTGTATCAATTGCTTGCTCACTTTCTTTCTGAGCTCTTAGATGAGTTATCAAGAAACAAATATGAGTCTTTGCATGCTTTGTATGTCTTTTCTTCCTCTCAGAAATGGACAATATTATGTATGGATATCTCCAGTCCCATCTTATCCAAAACTCTGCTTGGTGGTGCAAGAAATAAGATAATGACAGACCTATCTGAAATGTATGGAACTTATTTCCTGTGGTAAGAAGCAGATTGTTTAAGCAGAATCTAGGGGAAAGAAAAAAGTCTCTGTAGGCACTTGCATTTTTTCCTCTTGGGTCACACATTGAAGAAATCCTCAGATATCACTGCAAGCTTTACAATGCATTTAATTTTGTTAGAAAATTACCAGTAATTTCCTTCAGGTCTCATTTTCCCTGAAATATCACAATCTCACACACAAATTGGATTCAGTCACCAGAAAGACATTTTATTTATCAAGACTTTAACTGAGTTTGAAGCAAGAGAATGAATATACACCCCTTTTATTCCAGATAGTGGAGAAGTATAAGAGAACACATATCCAAGGGTATTGAATTTCTAGGTCAATGTGTTTGTTTTCATATCAAATTGTTAGAAGAGACAGGTGTCTTCCACCCCTTAAGCTTTTTGTAACATGCCTCTCTGCAGTGCACTCCAAGGCATGCAGATGACAAATCTTTCTCTGTTACAGATAAGCCAGGAGAAAAGTACATCCAAGGGAGGGAGGGCCACCCAAAGTGCCTCACATCAGCTTCTTTTCTCAGAAAAGAGCCATTCCGCATGGTTAGTGTTACTAGCAGAGGAACCAGGACACTACTGGAAAACAAAGCAGGCTGCATACAGCAGACTAGGAATGAGAACATGGGACAGGGCTATGTTTTGGGGATAAATGTCTTGCAGCTGTTAAGTAAGACATCTCTCTAGCCAGGGCTGATGAATTTTGCAGCACAGAACTGCAGAACAGAGGGCTTCGCCCAAGGAATGATCCATCTGTCTTCTTGTGACAGTGTTAGAAAACGTAATGCTTTTGTTTGAATGCTTTTCTTATTTTGTGTTTCATGCTGTCCCTAATGCACAATTAATGGTGCATGTCACAAGATCCTTCCTCCAACTGTCATTATTTGTTTAAAAAAAGATCAAAGATCTTTAATTGCAAAGTCTGCTCTTGTTCATATATTATATAATACTGAAATGTGCAGGGAAATGTGATAAAATAATGTCTTCCTTATATAGATTTTGGTGAGACCTATTCTAATCATTTAGATTACTGAGGATTTGGCCATTTATACTAACTATTTCTATAGAAAAGAACAGACTTTTACATATCTGGATGTAGATGCAGTTTTATTTCACTGGACCATGCCTTATGTGCATATGACTGTATACATATATATGCACATGCACGCGCGTCTACCAGCATGCATATAAATTTCATAATTGAAAGTGCAAGTAAATAAACCTTCTAGACACACAGTTACACACTGACTGCAAACATCACTATCTATCTGCTAATTGCTAGTATCTAGCAAATAAATTAAACAACAACAACAACAAAAACACCAACAAACACAATGCATTTATGAATTCAAGCAGAAACTTCCAGCCCTATACAGGCCCAAAAAGCCATTTGGTGGCTATGTTTTGCTGTTCACAGTTTGGCTTAGATTTATTTGGCAAGTGAAATCTACTGAAATTTATTCTTCTATTCTTTTGCTAAATTTATAAGAGACTGGATAGCTTCAGGAATGTAAGACAGGACATAACAATTTTATGACAATTTTATATACATGATATGTTATTGGCCTATTCTGTGCATTTGCAGTGTCTGGTTATTTATGCTGCTTAAAATTAAGCAGTGCACAAGTCCAGTACAGAAGGCGGATAGGAAGCTGGGCAAAAGATGGTGTTTCCATCCCTTGAATATTGCATTTTGCAATTCATTTTTTTGCTTGTGCATTATTATGATTTATGACTACTACCCACATAAAGTGGGAAAATGCTACAGAAAATAATGAGATCAGTTAATGGTTTCAGATTCATAATTTGTAAAATGGAGCAATTATCCTGGAGACTACACACACTGCAGAATTGGGTAGCAGGAACTCTCTGCAGCCTGATGGCAGAACATCCCTGCCTCATGGTGGAGAAGCCTCACAATGTCTCATTAACACCTGCTTAGAGATGGGAGATCCTGAGGTGTCATTTCGAGTCTAGGCCTAGGCATTTCCAAATGGATACAAAAATTCAGCCACTCTTTTAGTCCTTATGGATGTTGATGTGTAGAAACGCTGGCAGGAGAGTGAGAGGAAGTCATCTAACTTCTGCTCACAAAGGATTTCAGGACGTAGAGTTCTGATTTTTTTTTTCCTCTTCAGTGGGTTTACAATGAAAACACCACTGCAATATAAGCGGTGAGTTGAGCAATGATAGCTCTTGCAGCTGAGCTCTGGTGTGTATCCATGCATGCAGAACGTGTGGGTGTACATTTTTCTCTGGCCAAGGCTACAGGAGGAATGCAGCGACTGTTTTAAGTTATAGTAAGATATCAGAACCCTAACTACACAATATGACCTTGACTCAAAGGTAGTTACAAGTCTGCTATATTGGAATAATTCCAGAAATGGCTCTGCAAGTTTTTAGAAAAATTGGGGACAAAATGTAATACATCAATTCTGCTTATGATAAGCAATTCAGGGCCCTGAGAGGGCCTCTAAAGAATAACTTCTAGCACTGATGGATTGCTTGTACATTATCCCTAGTGATTACCGAAAACTGCATCCGGACAAGCACTTTCACTCTGATTGAACATATGAGGTGCAGACTTTGATCAAAATGAATTAAATGACCACTCTGCAACACTTTTCCAACTAGGCACATCATTAACTGCAGGCAGAAGACAACGTGAGCAGGATCTGAATTTGTGACCCGTGTACAAGGAGGAAGTCAAAAGATCAGTATCACCAACACAAATGCAAACTGATCCATGGTTTATATAAGATCTCTTCTATTTGCACTTTAAAGGGACTAATATTAAATAAATACTTTTTTTTTTTTTTTTTTTCAATTCTGTGACAGTGAAGGCACAGAGAAAGAGAAGAGTAAGAATGGAGAATTAGTATCTGGGACCAGGAAAAGCTGCAGCTGGATGTTTCTCCTTGACATACCACCCTAGGAGCCCAGCTCCTGAGGGGCCTCCAAATGACCAGGAGCCATGGGCAGCCACCACCTCTGAAAGTCCACCCACTGACCCCAAAAGCAAACGTCTTCCTGCTGTGAGTTGGCAATGTTGAGACCAACAGCATGCATTTCTTTATGTCCTCTTCTCCCTCGCTACCCTACGAGCCTGTGCCAGAGTACCACCTGGCCACTGCTGCTCTTCCTTCCCTGGTGGGCACATGGGAACAGCTCAGCATTTCTCCTGTGCACACACAGCTCTCAACCCTCCATGGACTCAGCAGTTCAAGGACACCTCTGCACATTTCCAGGGTGCTCCTTACCCATGCAAGGTCTTAGACTGTGACAGAGCTCAGCAGCTTCACAGCAACCCTGGGGTCATTCAGTGGGAGCCTCCACAAGTGCTGTACTGACAGTTGATATGGTGTGCCTCCCTGCAAACCCCTGCTCAGTCCGAAGTCCATCACACCTCTTCCTTCTCCTTCCCCTCTCAAGTCTGTCTTTCTATTCTGCTTTGATTTATCATGCATAAAATTAAGCTATGAACTGAAGTACCCAGATTTGAAACTGGACTAAATTAGTGCATGTGTTAGAAAATCACTGACACCAATGAGTGCATGGAGCTATTTCCAATTTATTTCAATGATTGTTTTTTAGCATTCAAGCAATGGCCTGACTTTAACTAAATACTATGTCTATTTGAACTAAGTTAGCTAGAGAGGAGCACAGCAAGAGTGCCATGAGAATGTGCTGCTCAGCAAGGCAGTGGCAGGCAGAAAGTTAGCTGCCCTCTTGATTTTTCCTGTTAAATCACATCTCTACTCGTAGACTAATCTGTTCTTCAAATTGACAAGTAAGGCCCCAGTTTGCAAATAGTATGTGCCAACCTTCTCCTATCATGTTAGCTCCATCTTCATACAAACTACAGATATTTCTTTCAGAAGAAACAGCTGTTTCTGTGGGAGAGCTGCAGCCCTTGGATTTCTGACAATTTCAGGTCTAACTCTCTTTCACTCTCTTTCATTCCTTTTTCTCTCCTTCTATAATCTGTTAATTAAACAGAGGTTAGGTAGAGAATGAAGAAAGAAACTGTTGTCAACTGATTTGTCACATATCACTTTGCCTGTCTGCTTTAGATTCAGTTGCCACTTGAAGATCTTCGAAAGAGAAAAAGCTTTTTTTTTTTTTTTTCTTTTTTTTTTTTTTTTCTGTTGTTGTCCCCAGCAAGAGGACAAGCATCATATATGATTATTTTAAAAAAGTAATTTTTTGATATGTGGATATGCCATTAGAATGATTGTGTCCGAAGGAGAGTATAAGGGAGAGATGGTTTGACTAAACGAAATGGAAAAAATATAGGGACTATGTAATACAAAGATGGGCCTACTGCAAAATGTAGGAGATAATTTCTAAAAAGTACATAAAACCACTCAGTAGCCCTTTGAAGTCTTTTTGTTAAATTTACTGCCCACTGAAAGGAGAGGGAGAAAATGTCTCTCTGCAAAGTAGAGTGACAAAAGTAGAGTCTGCGTTGTAAGGTTCCCAAGAACAAAGCTCCAGAATGTACTTCTGTACAACATTGAACATTGTTAGTCACTTTAAGTACGGTAAATGAGTATGGAAATTGTTGTATTGCTGACTGAAGGTAACTTTGTTTGATCATACACTACATACAATTTTGATATTCCTTTCCTTAGATCATGAAACAAAAGGACCTGAAGAGATGATTTTATTCTAAAATTAATAATATTATTAATAAGGATTAAATAGAAATTGAAGTCCAATCTCTTCTTTAGTTCTGTTAAATATTTGAAATTTCAGCCACAAGGTTTTCAGTTTTGAACAAGTAAATGAAGTGCAGTCTTAAGTTAGCTACCCAGCTTGCACAGATTTAAATGTCCAATGAGACTGATCAGCTACAGTGGATGCACTTATATTAGCATTTTAGTTTGGATCATGATTACTCTAAGTGTATTCCTTGCCTGCTTTAACTTAGTGTGCTGTGGCTCATCCTGTGGTGTGGGCTGAGAGTGCACAAACTGCACTCCTTTGAGTGGAAAAAGTACCTCAGGACCATATCCATTGCAACCCTGGAACTAGTGGTCATTGGTGTTCAGGACCAGGGGAGAGCTGTAAAATGCACAACTGGTTTGCTTTGCCCTGTGAGTCCATACTTCTAATGAATTCATTGATATGGGGATTGGAGGCCTCCAGGAGATCCCTCTCTGCATCAGTCAAGACACCACAGCCAGACTGATCAGATTTTTTTCCAGGAGGTTTTCAGAGCCACCTTCTACACTGTCTACTACTACTATAAGGAATATAAGGAATATATGCTGTGAATTAAAGCATTACCTAAAATTTAGGTGCAAACTGTGAAGACATCAGCTTCCTTACTGACTGAGTGCTGGCAGCCCTGCTTTTGAACTCTTTTAAATCAATTAATTATCTTGAGCAGCCATGTAGATCAACCATTTTATTAAAAATATTAATATGTTGATTTGCCCCCTAACTTCTCTTTTATGTGTACATCAGATCAGTATTAACTGCTGAGATTCTTCTCATCTCTAAATAAAAAAGTCACGAGGTAGAAAATCCTTTAGCATGTATTGATGGTCATAAAAAAGGAGCTTTTCAAAAGCTCCCTCCTTTCAAAGACAAAATTTCAATCTATACTTATGTTTAATCCAAAAAGTTTTAAATATATTGCATTATTAAAGTGGTCCTCATATGATCTCTATATTTGTAGTGTCCTAGTTCTCTCTCTCTCTCTCTTTCTTATGTATACATATAAATATTTTATTGAAAACAGATGGTATGGTAAAGTTGTTATCCACTAAAGAAGCAGAACATTAAACAGAATGGGTCATATTATTCCCTAACTTATGTTCATAAAGTAATTCTATTAACATTAAAGTGGGCACTCAAAACGGTAGGCTTTACATCTAAGTGTTGAAGAGAGTTACATACACACAGCCCCCAAAAATATTGCTAAATAAAAAAAAAAAAGATGGGAAGTGAAAGTAATATTTCAAATGATTAATTTTCCAAATCTGGAACTCTTAAAGAAGTGCTATAAATTTAAGGAATAAAAACTTTGAGTACATCATCATATACTACCTCAAAATACAATAGCTAATTCTTTGCTGTAATATCAAATGTCTTGATATTAAAAACTCTGCCTTGTTATTACAGGCCTACATACAGCATCTTAGAGAAACCATCAGCATTAAAGCCTGATTTAGTCTAATAGTGTCCTATTTGAAAATTCTGTTTTGCACCGTATCTAAAATCAGTTTTTTTTTTTTTTCCCCGTGCTGCTTTCCTCACTAGAGAAAAAGTAAATTGTGCAGTGGAAGTTCATGGCAAAACATTGTTCTTTTAAACCAAAAGATTTCTCACCATGTACTTATTGCAGCACAGAGACAAATAGGAACAGCCTTTTCAACTGGAATATTTTGAGTATTTTATTATAGTGTTAGAAGTTGAACAATTTCCTTTTTTCATCCTTTAAGCTTTCAATTTAAACAAATTTTAAACATTTTTATTATTATTATACTTAAGTATTTTTCTTTCTTTTAAGGGGAAAAATGTACGAGATGGTAGTAATGTACCTCCTTCTAAAATCAGGGAACTAATGCTATGTGTATGTTTTCTGAGCTATTTATTGAGCTGGAGGAGTATGTATTGCCAATACTCCTGTTTGTTTGTTTGTTCAATATATATCATGATCAAGTTCAGCTTTGTAAAGTATGGATGGCAGCCATTTTGGATTTTGAATCAGACATATTGTTCACAATTTACAACTGTGCTGACCCTACACATATTAAAGAGCTGAGACCACAGTTTAATCTGGCTGTAAGTCATCTTTTACAGTTTCACACAGAACTAACTTCAGATTTTAACCTTTAAAATAAGTGGTTATATGTTAAGATATTTGTATGTTATTTTGTAACATAAAAGAAAATCTTGATGATAAAAAGTAACCTATAAGCTTTTTAAGTTTGCTTTTTAAATGCAAACAAACAAACATGCAGTTCTTGCAATGTTTTGAATCCATGTTTCATTTAATGCTGATTATTTGAATGCATTGCACTAGCATTCCTCAGACTTTTACAAGCAAGAAGTGCATAATACTTTTAAAGAAAGGGCAATTTCTCAGCAAAATATGGATTTTTGTATCATTAAAAATGCTTTACAAGCTCTCTCAAACCATCACTGCTGGAAAAAAATCTGTTGTTAATCTTAGTGCCAATGCCAACATATTAAAGCCAACATTGACTTCTGGGAGGGAGATTGTAAATGCAGATATATATTAGATGATGTAATGGGAATTGATGATGTGCGTTTGCATGTATGTGTATAACAGTAGGGCTGGGATTTTTTTTTAATTTTAGTTGGAATGCAAGAAAATAATAGGGAGAAATTCTAATGGTTCCTGTTATAATTTAAATTGAAGTCTGATGTGAACATTGCTTCATGTAAGAAATTTTTGAAGGATGAATGAAGTAGACAGTCCTCTATAAAAAGAGGATAATTTGCAAAAAGCTGGTCTATCTAACCAAAGGAATCTGCCTACACTAGAGATATTTTTCTGTCTTTAAAATGATACCATTTGAAGCTCTTCTGCATACACTTGTTTGAACTACTTGGCTCTGTACTTCCTCTTTGTTTACTCACTCATAAGCAAAAATAGTAATTTGTATAAGCGTGCAATCATGGTTTTCTACTGAAATATTTGCATGCAAATGGTTCTGACTCCTTCACTTTGAAAAACACTGTAAAAGTTCTTTGAAATGAAAAGGAGCTAACAAGGAATTCTTTCTCGAACTAGCACTTTATGAAAAGGACAGACCAACTTTATTTGAAAAAAGTCGCAGTGAATAAATAATAATAGCATTACTTTGTTTGGCACAGAGGATTCCCTATTAGATGTCAAAATGACAAGTAGCACAATGGGAGAGCACCAAGAATGAAGGATAAGAGACAAGCTCTGAACTACTATCAGAAACAAGCTACAAAGGGCTGTTCTGCATGGCTGAACAGGAAGAGGAGAAAATTCTTGTAATAATTTGGGCAAAACTGCAGGAAAGGAGACTAGTAATTTTGGGTATGGAGAAAGTGAGTGGTTAAGATAGTCTGGCTGGGATTTCCAGAGGTCTGAGAACCTCAAGAGGGATTTAGTGGGAGCATCTTTTGACTGGGAGAAACTGTAAGGCAAGAAGAGAAAAATAGTTTTTAGGAGTGAGCACTCTAACCTACCATACCTTTGCATCACAGCAGCTGCAGACCTAGTCCTAGAATAAAATTTGCCTCTGCTTAAATAATTAGGTAATCTCCTGTTGATTTCTAGAGAAAGAGCATTTCAATTCTAGATATTATATGTGTGCAATAGACATAAAAGATTTCCATCCATATGCCACAATTAACAACACAGGACTACTTTTATTTTTATTTTTTAATTATTATTTTTTTAAATTATTGTTTTTGATCCTGGAGTTTATGCCAGGTAATTAATACTATTTGTAAAATATGAAACAAATTAGTAGAATAAAATGTTCTTTATCTTGTAGTCACTACCTGTTTTATATGAGGTTAAAAATATTAGTTAAAATCACAAAGTTATTTTATCTTGAAGTTTAATTATCACAAATCATTTAAAGATCTTTTCAGTGCAAATGTTCAGTGACATAACAGTGTACATTTATAAGAGCAAGATAAGCAATACCAAAAATAAATAATGCCACAGAGCATAACTTTTAATTACCTACTGTCATTTAAGCCATTCCCAGTTTCTCTTAATAGAAAGTTCATAATAACACTCATCAAAAATTAAGATTAAAGATGTATTGCATTTAATTAACTATAGTTTCATTCCACAGTAATTTTTCTGTGATTGAAAAGAAAAGAGTTCTAGGAGAAAAAATGAACAATCTATAGACTCATATATTAAAATAATACTTTCCTATATTATTTTGCAGATATGGGCTTAAAAGCTTTTTCCAAATATTATTTTTAATAGCAAAACTAAAGCATAAAATTTCTACTTTACTACACTATAAGCCTGTTTTTGAATGGTTTTTTCCTTTTAAAATTTTGACTAAAATATGCACACTGAGGGTCTCAGTCTACACACTCAATTAATGTTGAAGCTATCTGCGTAATTGTTCACTTACTTCATGTTTGAAAGGTAACTCTAACAATCAGGTAAATCTAACACTTTCATTTTTTCGTTGCATAGCCCATGTTAAATGGCAGATGAAATACCAACATTTAAAAAAGAAATATTCGCAAATGGATGCCCCATCCCTAGAAGTGTTCAAGGCCAGGTTGGATGGGGCTCTTGGTAATCTCATCTAGTGGGAGGTGTCCCTGCCTGTGGCAGGGGGTTTGAAACTGCACAATCATTAAGGTTCCTTCCAACCAAAACCATTCTCTGATTCTATGATTCTTTACTCATTGTTACGCAGCTTACTTTTCTACAGGAACAGTTAAGATAATTTGTAAACACAAACTCCTCATCAAGTTTTCCTTCTATGTACATGTTTTAACTTTACTCTAAAGCCAGTCTTCTTGACATTGGCAAAACTTAAAACCAATACATTAATTTTAGTGGCAGAATGGAGAAAAGTACCAGTGCTTTTTTCCATTGGCCTTAAATCACTTGTATTGTCTTAGAGCATTTTACTTTTGCAACAACAAAAAGGAAATAATGTTGCCAGTATTAGAAAGAAAACCTAGCACTTTAGATATATAGTAAAAGCAATGAACTAAAATGACAAAGAACAAGATCTGCAAAAGGAAGAGACATACGAATCTCACAGTGTGAGATTTATATCTTCATTTATTATCTTTCCTCAATTCACAGCCCAGATCCCGTCTAAAGTGTTTAAATTTATACTAGCAATTACAGTGTGGTCTTTACATGTGTATAAAGGCATTGCCAAATAAGGGAAACAAACAAACAAACAAAATCCACAAACAGATCCTGTTTAAGTTACATAGGAACATCAACAATTAAAATGTCTTCCATTCCTGGTGCCTATGAAAATGAAGGTTATGCAGTTTTGCTTAGATGGAGATCTAGAGCATCCTCACAGGTCTGATATGGGCAGACCCCAGCTCCTGCCATCAGAGCTCAGAAATGAAGATAGTGCAGACTAGCTTCATGCATTGCCATGTTAACACAGGCATGCAACTCCTGGATTGGAGTACTCTATACTCAGTTTGCATCCTCAGGGAAGGCATGTTTATAGATGACTTTGTGTGGCATAGGTTCTACTCAGCTAAAGCATGTCACCGTTTGTTATGCATCACTCTGGTGTCACTGTCACTGAGGTGTGTGCTTGTTCCTCTTGGCTTTTTTTTTTTTTTTTTTTTTTTTTTTCCCCAAGAGACATTTTAAGAGTACCTCTAATTCTTGTCTAATTCTTATGAATGAGAAGTAAGCCTGGTCTGAAACCAAGATGTTTCTCAGGTTGTGTATCTTGCATCTCTAATCTGGGGGCTACATCCCACAGTTCTACCCCAAGAGAAACCTCAGGCTTCCAATAGGTCTGTGAAATATGTTCATCTGATTCGTGTCAATATGGAACTATGGCCTGATTCGTGTCAATATGGAAAAATGGTCAATATGGAACTAGGGCCTCATGATGAAATGTGACCTTCTGTCCTACATACCCTTGTATAAATAACCACAAGTCCAAGAGAAACAGAGTGGTTAATGTATCTTGCAAAGGAATGTTTTAGCAATTTGTGTCAATAGAGAGCTTGAAGGGACATGTATTTGTAGACTTTTCCTTGAAGTCTCTGATATCTGGGGGGGGGGGGATGGTTCAGAACAACTGCTAACTATTATGACTATTGCATGGGACACTATGCAAATCTCTGATATCTGGCCAGGAGATTAAGAAGAAGGGGAAAGCTAAAGGACGACTAAAAGACAAAGCTTGCAGTGGACACTGCACAAGTCTCTGACATACAGCCAAGATGGGCAAAGAAGAAGGACAAGAGGGAGGAAGACTATGAGCCTTCAGCATGAGAGACCCCCAGAAACCCCCAGAGGGACCACAGGAGACTGATACGCATGCTCCAGTAGGAGGGTTTGGATTTCGGAAACTAATTATAATAACCCTGTTTTTTCTAGAAGTAGTAATGAATATGTATTAGCCTAGGAGCATAAAAATCAGCTGCTTGATGTAACTGGTGTGCGTCTTGGTGGAGCAGAGACTCCCGGTGCACCCAGCGCTGTTTGCTTACCTCTATCCCTTTAATAAATTGTAAACTTTGGTTATAATCCTATTTTGAAGACTGAGCCATTTATAGCAGGTCCTCCTCCGTTCCCTAGTTACATGGAAAGGAAATCAAAGGGAGTCATGGGGCATTCCCACAGGTCCTCAGTTTGGATGACAGAGGATCTGAGACATCTGCTTGCTTGCACTGGTATGGTACAGATTTTTTCAAAAACTGATGTACAATGCAAAGCTCCTATGGAGCTTCCCAGTGTGTTTGCATGCCACAGAAATTACAAGAATGTCCTTAGGGAGAACAAGGTAGGGCAGCTGTTCTATAAATTGTATCTCAGCCAGATGCCTAGAAAGTGGGACTTGGGGGCTATTCAGTATCATAGAATCATTTAGGTTGGAAAGGACCTTTTAGATCACCAGTTCCAACCATCATCCTGACCTGCTGAATTTCATCACTAAACCCTTAGTGCTATGTCTACATCTCTTAAATACCTCCAGGGATGGAGGTACCACTTCCCCAGGCAGCCAGTTCCAAGGCTTGAGCACCTCCCCATGAAGAAATTCTTCCTAATATCCAACAAAAACCTCCCCTGGAGCAACATGAGACCTTTTCTTCATGTCATATCACTTATTACCAGAGAGAAGAGACTGACCCTTTTTGTTGCAACTTCCTTTCAAGTAGTTTTAGAGAATGATAAGGTCTCCCCCGAGCCTCCTTTGCTACAGACTAAACAATCACATGTATTTCAATAGGTGCTAACAAAAATGCTAAGTGTGTTGTAACATTAACATCTACTCATTTCATCACACAAAGTCCTGCAAGAAATAAGAAACAAAAGTATATGAAGTTGTATACTGCTTACTTCTTTTTTTTTTTATATCAACGCAAGATACTGATAAAGGTGTCTGTGCTTCACCTCATTTTAGTAACTTTGAGAAGCCCTTTATCTCCAAACTCATTTGAGAACTACTGTTTAAACAAGACCATTTAACAGTCTTAACCACTGCAGCCTTGACATACAGAAGACTTCATAGAATCATAGAATCACAGAATGGTTTGAGTTGGAAGGGACCTTAAAGATTTTTTAATTCCAACCCCCCTGCCATGGGCAGGGACACCTCCCACCAGACAAGGTTTCTCAAAGCCCCATCCAACCTGGCAGTGAACAGGAGTGCCCAAGGATTGGGCATCCAAGCTTCTCTACCCAGCCTGTTCCAGTGACTCACCACCCTCATAGTGAAGAACTTCACCCTTTTCATCAAATGTTCTGTAGTATTTTTATGATCTACACTAACATTCACTAGTGCACAAGCTGACACAAATCACGTCAGTATGGGGACAACTAGAATTTGAACCCAGATTTTCTAGAAGTGAAGAGTTAAGGCACATTCCACAGCTCCATTTATGACTTCAGCTACAACTTCTTTCTTTGATAATTTTGAAAGACTAGATGGAACTAGACTAAGTGGAACCATTAACGTTGAATCCCAGTCAGAATAAATCAATATGTAATTAATATTTTATAGGTTTACTTCACAGTTTGGTAATATCATATTGTTCTTCACAATGATAGGCCATGGGGTCTCTTCTTCTGTACGTGTACATGAGGATTAACATCGTTGTTTCCCACTACTATTAGTGGAAGGAGCCACATGTATTCAATAATATGGAAATAGAAAACAGGATGGCGTATAATGGAAGAGTTACTAAGTTTCATGCAAGTGAAAACTGATACAGAAATATTGTTTATTACTATATACAACACATATACAATGGCTACACTGATCTATATAACATTAAATAAACAAGTTGTGCCAGGGGAGTTTTAGGTTAGATCTTAGGAAGAACTTCTTTACCGAAAGGGTTGTTAGGCACTGGAACAGGCTGCCCAGGGAGGTGGTGGAGTCACCATCCCTGGAAGTCTTTAAAAGACGTTTATATGTAGAGCTTAGGGATATGGTTTAGTGGGGACTGTTAGTGTTAGGTTAGAGGTTGGACTCGATGATCTTGAGGTCTCTTCCAACCTAGAAATTCTGTGATTCTGTGATTCTGTAGTTGGTTTAAGTTTTGAGGATGCTTAAGGTAGTTTTAGGAACTATAAATGGCTGTATCAGGATAGACCAATGGCTGACCAAACTCAGTATTCTCTGGCAGTGGCTAGTAGCAGATGTCACTGAAAGCATGGAAGAGAAGTCAGGCACATGCCAAAACATATCTGAATCGCTGTACTGCCAAAAAAGTATCTTTGTATTTAACTGTCCTTACCTGCTTTTTCTTTTGTGCATTTGCTTAAATCCTTTCTAAACACATGTAAACTTTTCTTGCAATGACAACACCACCTGGCATTGAGACCTGAAGCTTAACTACGCAATGTGTGGAAAAGCACTCCTTTCTACTTATCTGCAATCTGCTACCTGTTGATTTCATCAGAGATTTCTCACTTCTTCCATTATGAAAGACAGAAAATAAATTCTTGATACATTTTCTCCTTGCTTCTCAGGGTTTTAGAGATCACTACAATTACTGCCAGGAATTGTCTTTGTTTGAATCTGAAGAGTCTTAGTCCATAGAGTCATTCCTATTATGGAAGAATTTCTATTTATTTATTCACTCTCTTTGTCCTGTTTTGTATCACATTTAGTTTTACTTAAGCCTTTTAAAGTTGGAGAAGCCAAAGCTTTACAGAGCATTTAACATCAGCCAATATTACAGTTTGGATGTACAGCTGAGTGATTACATATGCGTTTCTAGATAAGTATCTGCTTTAGTATACAGGCTGTACAGACAGTGTTATTATTTTTTTTTTTTTGTATTTTGGTAACATTATAGGGCCAATTTATGTAAGTAGTTGCAATTTGCATCTAAAAGCTTTTTGTTTCCTGTGCAACAAATTATAGGTTTGATGAAACACATCACACCTTGAGTGTGGTTCCATATTTTATATTATTGAAATGTTGTATAACTACATTCTATCCAAAATATTTTCTCCTTTATAGCAGAGCTCTTAACACCAGCTGTTTGTATTCTGAAGAGCTGTTCTGCTACCCAGGTTGATAGGAGTGAGATGACAGACTTATTCCAAAAACGCATGGTCATTATTCAGATATTTTCAGAGGATCTCTAATGTGACATTGGAAAACATGAATCTCAACTGTTTTTGGTTACCCTTGAAGGTGAAGGGACATAAAAGTGATAAAAACACATCTATATTAGATTCTTTTTGATGTTTAAATCTAGCCTGAATGCTCTAAAGAATATCAGTGATTGTACTAACACAAAGACAGGCAGGACACAGTCAATTAGAATAAATAAGTTATCGTGGGATATGACAGCACTCCAATGGGATGCTATGAGATTGTTTTGGAAATGATATGCTACTTTGTGTTTCACCTTTATCTTTCTTTTGTCCAGAGAACTTGTCTCATCTTACCTGAAACACTTCAGGTTCAGACTCTGCTGAAGAAGAGTAAAACACAAAAATATCTGTGTCTAGTGAAAATAGTATATGCATCTTCACTTCCATATGAAGTTAAATGATCTTGCATTCTACAGGAGGTGTACATTACACTACTTCCTCGACAGTTAAAGGAGATTTCTGTTCTAACTGATTTTGATTTATACAGTTTTCAATGCCTTGTATCTCTTTCTCTACTTGGGTCTAGTATAGCTATTAGGACAGCTAGAATAAAAGACCCTTGATTTAAACTCCAGGGAATGGTGCCAGTTTACAGGATGCATACCCAGTCCCTTTAGCTGATCCAAGAGCACTGGAGAGTACAAGAACTGTTAGAGCACAGAAGTGCTTGCTTGCCAAAGGAGAAAGAACTGGAATGATGTGTGCCACAGCCAAGGCGACTGAGGTTCCAGACTTTGAATTGACTGATCAAAGAAACAGGTAGCAACTACTGACATTTCTATAACTGGTGTTAGCCTAACAATAGCAAAGATGAAGAGGTTTGATACTGACGTGTTAAAAATAAAAATCTGTGGATGTCTTCATTAGGAATTCTATTCCAAAACTATTGTAAAATAAAAAAAGTTTTTATTTTTAAAGTAAATTTTAAAAGTAAAATCATTTAAATATACATCTTACTATATCATATTTATTATTCATATAAAAGGAACCTTAAAATACCATTAAATGATGCTCAGTAGTATCAGACGTGATTATGATTAACTGAGACTGATTTACCACCCAAGGTCCTCAGATTCAGATGTTTCACATTACCATACTAATTTAATTAAATTGAGTATTTATCTACCTGTTTTTAACATATAGCTCCAGAAAGATCAGTCTACAAACTCATGTTCCTATACTTTATCTATAAGTAAGATGTTTTACACTCCAAGTAGGTACCATTATGAAGTGCAATATTCAGATGCTGCCCTCAGCTGGACCATGCTCATGAGCACTTGAATCCTAGGGCCTGATTTAACCTCATCTCTAAATTATCAGATCGCAATCTTAAAGCAGATTTCTGCATCCAAGAAAAGATGACTTGTCATTCTGATGATATTTAGTAGGATAATTTTACCAATACATTTCTTTGCATGGATGCTCTTATTTCTGAGTAATTTTTGAATTTCTCCTGCTTGGTGAGTTATGCTCTTCCTACAATGTCAGTATAATTATCCTTCTACGTTTCACCATAGAAGCAAATGCTAAGCTTCATTACCATTCTGCAATAAGTAAGTGATATTGTTTTTCATGAATTTCCAAGATGCAGTGAAATGTATCTGTGTTTATTTAAGAGAAAGAAAGAAGGAGCAATACAACTTTTCAGACTTGGTTCTTTTGTGGTAAGCCTTCTTTTACCATTAGAATGTGTAGGAAAGTTGAACAAGTGGGCTTAAGTATCTCTCTCAGAATACTTTAGTAGAAGACAATGTTATTACCACTGTCCCCCCATACACTGTACATTAAATGAAAAGTCCTCATCAAAACAATGAGAGAAAATTGCCGCTGCCCTATGCTTGCAGAAATCACACAATTTGTGAAATGTTTAGGGGTCTTGAATAGCTCTGAATTGCACTTGGTTAGTAATGCAATAAAAGGTCCAAGGGTGGTCCAAGGACATATCCAACCTATGATCTGTCTGCTTGAAAAAGAAGGAGGAGTAAATCTGACCAACTGCCTGTAATGTTTTGAAAACATTTAGGACTTTACATGGATTAAAATAATACTTAAGACCAAAATGCTGTCAAAGAAATTTCAGCAGGTTCCTTTTGGGATGCCTAAAATCTTTCATTTGCGTTCAGCATTCCACATCTCTGCATGATGAACAGACAGTCTAACTAATGGGACTGTAGGATACCTTATAACCTTACTGTCAGTTAAACGCTATGTTTGAATGAAGACTGGCACTTTCACACCTGGTAAGATGCATAGAATCATGCTGGGTTGCAATTTGCACATCTATTCTCATTTGTTATTGTCTCTTTAATCTCCTTTCTTCACTTTTTCTTTAAATTAAGTATTAGGAGACTTTCTCAAAGATGAAAATTTTCTCTCTCTTTATTTCCCTGAAGATGAAAATAAGCCCTCAACAGTAATCTGCGCTTAAATTCAGGAGAAATATGGCATTTCTAAAACACAAACAAGCTCTCCATGGTATTCTGTATCATGGAAACAGTGTTGGTACAGCAGCAAAAGAAACAAAAACATTCATATTATTCAAGAAGCATCTACCTTCTCCTCCAACTGAGCCCGGACACTTTTGAAGAGACATGAAAGCACCACATGTTCAGCATTACTTAGGAATTCATTTATCCCTTTTGCCATCTGAAGTGATTCTTGTGCGTATTATAAAAGTTCACTCCAGAGCACCCTTGAAAAAGTCTGTCATAGTTTACTCTGATTTTTCATGATATATATATTATCAGTAGATTTTGTCTTCAAATACATTTAATACTTGTTATATTTATCTGAATGAGGTGCATACTTGCACACACACACATGATGGTTGAGAATGCTTCTTCACTCAAGATACAAAGCTTTTTCATTACTCTTACACATCTACTGGTTAGTATTTTGGGACTGTGTCTTTATCTGTATTTGAAAACTTTAATCTGTACACTTCTATAACAAAAATGTAACTAACATATCAATTATGCTTTCATTCCCTGAAAGAACAAGCATGCCTGGGACATTGGTGTCACTGCAGAATTTGCACCTGTCTTTATAAATTTTGCACATGAACCACATCATTATTGTTTTGGATTTTTTTAAAACGACTTCAGGATGACTTTTCTCTGTAAAGATCATCTTGAAATATGAATTGAGTTTACATTAGGGGTTACAGGGCCTAAATAGAACATTCTTTGTCATCTAACCAGATATTTCCCAGAGTCCATACTCAGATAGCTTAGAAAATTTATGAAGTAATTCAGAAACTATAAGGTCCATGAAAACAATTAACCAAAATTCTCCTCTCCTTTCTTGCCCTGCCGAGACCCACCATCATGTATATTGATCTCCACTTTCTGCTACAATGAGTTGTTTTAAGACAGCAGGAGCCAGAACTCAAGCTATGGGGATTTAAACTCTCATTGACTACTCTCATGAATTCCCACTTAGAAATAACATGACTGCTAAACATTGACAATAATTTCATGTATTGAATAATTTATTTTAGAATACCGGTCTTGATCAGAATCAGCACATCATAAGGGTAGTACAGTCTGGCTTTAACAAAAAAACAGAAAAATAACATAGGTTCTATTACAGACTGTCATTTCTGTAACAGCACACATTTTAACAACAAATGGAAGATTTATTGGCAGCAAAGAAGGTAATGTATTTTTAATTAAAGTTATGCGTTTAACAAGTTATAAAAGAAAGGATGCTAAATAGGCAGAAAAAATGATACTTTGCTTTTGATTAGGAAAGTAATAATAGCCAATGACACACAGCAAGCCACATTTTTGTCTTATGGCAGTTTAGCAAATTTTCTTGCCTATTTACCCTTGTTCACACAGTACGTATAGCAACTACCGAGACTAAATCAAAATTGACACAATATAAAAATATTTTTGATTTTTGTTTAGCAGCTTGGCAGAACATGAGTAAACCACCTTTTTCTGAGAAGTATTTGACATATGGTCTCTACACAGTCACACATACCCTCCATTAAATGTAAGGATAGAATGAATACAACAATCATGCTGTTCCTCTCTCCACTTTCCAAAAGTAATGCCTTATTGCCTAAATGATATCATTGCCCTAGTGTTTCAAGAAGTTTAATTAAATGTATCACTTCCAATAAATTCCTTGGGCAAACAGACTACCATAGGGGCATATAAAAAATGTGAACATTAATTGCATTTGAGATTAGCCTTCTTGAATTGAATTCTCACACACTGATACCCTTTGTACTTAAGCTATAAATATCAGGCATTTATACATCCAGCTATTGGCAGGTTTACTGTAAAGTAGTATTCCCAATAGACTGCAAGCCTACACAGGAAAAGTTCTCACTAACGGAAGTACTTGCTTGCAAATGACCAGTGAGACTGACAGAACTTCTCTTTTGATACCCTTTGTAAATGAAATATTTCTGTTCAATAACATTCCATTAACAACCTCTGCATTAAAGAATTATAGAAGTAAAAAGCTTATAGTTATGTAAACCACCAAAAAATATAAAATAAATAAATAATAAAAATAATAATAAAAACTAAACAGAGCACAAACAAAAAGCACCAAAACAAGGACATCTAAGGAAAAATCCAATTTGCTGATAAATTAATTAAATTCCCTACTGACTCAGCCCTGACAGAATACATCCCACATGGGAGGGACTGAAAGACAAATTTGCTAATTAATGCTAATACAAAGATTGGAACAATTAGAAGAATATGCTCACAACAGAATATCCCTCTTTTAGTCGTTGAATACTAGCACTGTAACTAAATTTTTACATTTGCAAAAAGCTATTGTGAATTAAACAATTCCATTACATGCAACACAAGTAGCAATATTGCAGTCCCCTTTTGGAGTGAAATGTAAGCCAGATTTAAATTTAAAAACTGGATTTACATTTAATCACGTCCCAATATCTTGAGTACCATGTGAAAATCATAAGGGATTAGAACTACTGTGGCACTTCAAAGAGTCTAAAAAACAATCATGCCTAAGCATTTTTCTAGGCATATTCTAAGAGAGAATTTTAAAGATTTATAATTTTTATAAATGCATTTAAATTAGTATAGGCCTCAGTTGTAAATAGAAAATTGGATAAACTCACCTGTATGCTATTATAGACTAATGAGATGAGAAAACTCCAGATGGCTCAAATTAAAAGTGGCTGAATTCCCTTTACAAGGGCTTACTTTCACCACTGATAAAGTTCATTTTTATTATGAGTAGTTGATGTTTGTATACACGATGGTGACTTATCTTACTTCTTCCTTAATAGCTGTGTTTTAAAAATTAATTTTGGATGAAGTAAGCTTCTCAGCCTCCACAAAGAAATCTTTTAGTATAAGTTACAATTTTATTGAGTTTATCGGTTTCTCCATGAAAGCAAAAATAGTGCAAAAGACATTTGCCAGTTCCTGATGTTTTTACTGTTTCTATAAATTACTACTTTAAGATTTGTTATGATATATTTCTATTTTGCCACCATGCTATCTCTTAATTACTGATCAATAGATCTAAATATAGATCTACTCAAATGGTAGACTATAAGGAGCCAGAATGGACTACTGGGTAAGTAATGTCTGTTTTAACAAGTCCATAACCATGTATTTGCTAGAGGAGATACTTCAGTATGGCTCCAAAGGAGCTATTACAATCTATTGACTTGAAGCATGTTTCTACCCTTCTAATTATGCATTAATGTTACTGCTGTTACTGTTACAACAGACAGAAAATAGAAGTGAAACGCAAATTTAAGAAGTGAACGCAAATTTGCTTAGTATTGAAAATTCTAAATGAAATGCTTCTTTTCTGCTTTTTACATGTTTCTTAGTGAAAACTTAAAATTGTTGAGCAGCTGGAAGGAAGAGGCAGAACAATTAGAACTATTCAATTCAGTTTCCAGTGAATAAGACAATTATTTTGTTTCACTCTATATTCCTGAATGGAGATATCCCACTAATTTATTATTAGTATTGAGCCGAGTTAGAGGAACAAGTATGGTTTCTTTTAGCATCTGTAGTGTTGCTCTCTATGTAACTACCAACTGAAGTCCTTACTGGGAAGGGAGATTCATTCCCTTTTGATTAATCTGGGCTTGATTTTCAGTTATGTAAGGAAATGTGAAGACAGGGAAATTTTATGTAATTTTTCATTTAATAATGACGAATTTTCATAGCTTCAGTCCAGGCAAACACAGATAAAGCAAAGTGGTATAAGGGAAACATAATGACATCTTCTAACAGGGAAACAAAAATAAAATGAAGGAATAACATTCTGCATATAAGCTAAGTATCTTTCCGTCTCCCCAAAAGATAATAAGATCCTGAACCACACTTCCATCTTTGCTGCATCCATAGGTTTAACTGTATTCTCATTTACAGAATAATAACAAAAATTTAAAGCTGATAGTGAAAAAGACAGCAGGCGTATCAGATGGTACAGTCAAAGACGAGCCAGGGACAGTATCATTTTGGAAAGCAGCCCGGATCTAAATCTTTGTCTTACACAATAAGATTCTCTAAGGACTCATGCAACATTAAGTGCATGAGCAACACCTGGATATTTTTCCTTTCTAACAGACAGCTGCCCTAATAGATAGAGGGGGTTACAATCAACATAAGTACTTTCCTGGTAGAAAGTTTCATCAGAAGCTTAGATTGCAAAATGCAGAGTGATCTTACTTTAAGTACTAAAAGTCATCTCTGTGTTCTGACTCTTTAGTAGTTCAGTCTAGTAGTTAGTAGTTCAGCAGTTTGGTAGTTCAGTGTTCAGCATCTCTAAATCAAGATCTTTTATTAAAACATGCAACAGTCCTTGTGCCCAGGGGAGAGAATGGGAAAGAGAATTTTTTGGCAGAATTGCTCTTGGACATGATTTGCTATCACCCCTGACCAAAGACTGAGAATGAATCACCTTATAGTTACAGAAAACTAAGCAATGTAGGTGTGGAAATGTCTACAGGATACAAGTTTTCCCTGCCCATATGATTCTAAACATTACCCTTACTCTTAGATGGAATCACATCACCTAACTTCAGAAAGATGTCTGTGCTGTAGATATTTAGAGCTGAGAACCAATTGCTATAGGCAACTTTTGTTGTCATCTGACAGAAGCAGACACTTCAAAAGCACAGATTAATTGACCTATTTTAGCCATCTGTACCAAGATGATATGGTATACATTATAAAATAGTTATTTCAAATGAAGCCTAAAGTGATAAGCTTAGATATGTGGTAATCCATATCAAGTTTGATTAATGCCTCTCCTTATTTATTTATTTATTTATTTTGGTTTAAGAGTACAAAAGACTCTGAATTACATACATTATATACCTGAAAAAATACATAAAGGAACACATAAGATCAAGAAGGTTTCAAGCAGTATATTGCCATTAATTGCACTAAACTTTAGAGCTCACTGTTCACATTAAAACAAACAAATGAGCTCCTCTCTTCCCCTCAGTATATCTAAGAATCAACCTGAATAGTTTGACTCTTCCTCAAACAAGTTTTAGTGAACCAACGCTGTGAAGAAAACTGCTTAGTTTTACAATACAAGTCGTATTTATGGACAAATCTTCTGTTAGTCCTAATGAGGATGACTATAGAATTATAGATTAATTGGATTTGAAGGGACATCTGGAGGTCATTAAGGCCAGCTTTGAACATCCAACTTCAAAGATAGATTTTACCTAGATCTAGGTTATTCAGGGCTGTGCCAAACCAGTGATCTCCGAAAGCAGAGAATCCACAGCCTCTCTGGGCCACCTATTCCAGTGCTTGACCATCCTCTTGGTGATTTTTTTTTCCCCTAAAAATGCAAAAAGCTTGTATCTGCAAATGTTACAAAATGTGCTGAAAAAGCAATAACATTACTGTTAGCAGCAATATTCTTCAGTCATTCATTTCAGTCATTCATTTCATAGGTAGAATTCAATGTGAGAAAGGAGGAGAGCAAATGGCAAGAAGATACCTTACACATGAATATATGCATACTACTGAAAGGGAAACCAAGCAACCTGTTAACTATTTCCTTGGTATAGTTCAGTAAAATATTTAATTAATGCTGAAAAAAACATATATACATTTGTAATTATATTCTTAAAGAAAAAAAAAAGGAGGAAAAAAAAAAGAGCAGAGATTTCTTCCTTCATGAAATATGAGGACAAGAGACTCTAGAGTCTTTTTTGATCATTTTACTGAAATAATCTATTTAGCAGTGGATGTTATGGCTGTTATATTATGCCTAATTGATGACCCATAGCTAGGGATAGCTAACAGCTCAGGTTATAGACAGATATGTTGGATGTCTCCAGCTCAGTTTTGAACTAGCCTGAGTACTATAGCTCTATTTGATCTTTATTTCATAGAATCGGATTACATTGCAAGTGAAAGAACAGAAAAAAATGAACAATCGTAGCTTAGTTTTATATCTGGATCAACCTCACATAAACTATGGACATTATAAGCATAAAATCACTGACTATGAAATGTCATTTCTCAGTTCCCCATGTCTGCATTGTAATACTGGGTGCCCTTGAACTGCTGTCTATACTCACTTGAAACACATGAAACATACTTTATATATATCCTTATATGTTATGGACAATTCCAAATTATGCAAAATAATCAGAGCAGGGTTGTAGAAGTGCTGCAAAAGCAGCATTGATATATATTATTAAGGAGTGGGAAACATTTTTGCAGTATCATCAAAACTATAGCTAAGCTACAGGGCATATAGTTATACCTATTCTGTACAGCAGAACAGTTCATTGCAGCTCTTGCTTTTCACTATATATTCTGAGGAAGTGAAAATTAGTGCAGTTAGGCATGGGTCTTCTGTGGCAGTTAATGTTGCCAGGAAACAAATCAAACCAAAAGGATTTGGCCTTCATTAAGACAGCTGAACCTTGTAACTGCCCCTTTTGGAAGAATAAAATAAAGATAGTGGTAGATATCCACTTGCATCATTTCCCCTCTCCTTTTAGCTCATAAGAAGCAGTTTGAGCAGTTAGAGCTTTAAGATGAGTAGATGTTATAGGCAGAGCAGGACAGCGCTATGCTGGAGCTCCCATTGTGTAAGAATGTGCATACTGTGAAGATTACTAATGGCGTCCTGGTTGCACAGAACCACCAGCTTATCTCATTTATTTTAGTTACTGCTATTAAGATGTGATGAATAACACTCTTAAAGTGCATATTTTTCTTCCATAAACATAAAGGAAGCACAGGGAAAGTAGCACAGCTGCCTGTACAGGAGTTGCCCAGAGTATCACAAGGTGGAGTGAATCTCAGCCAGGAAGTGACCCACTTGAGAACCAGTATCTTTAGGGTTGGAAACTGTGGATTTCCAGTGACAGTGTCATGAGCAGAACAGGAAGATTGTGGTTATCAGTGTCTGTCATGGAGTTAGCAGCTCTGGCATTGGTGAGCACCCTGCCTTGCTGGTAAGTGTGTGGTATGGGGAATGTGGGAATCTTTTTTTTGTGTACAGTTTAGATATGGAGATAGGAGCAGAAACAAGGTTGGTTTCCCAGGCCAGAGATGATGATGAAAAGTGAAGCAATTGTGTGCGTATGGGGCCTGGGTTGAGGTGCTGAGAAGGGCTAGGGTTATGGAACTTATAAGATTGAAGATGGGTATTGGGCAAATTCTTGAGGTGGTGCAGGGGCAGCTAATTACATTGTACTTAAAAGTGTGGGACTCCTCTCAACTCAACTTTACTCTTATTTCCACATTATTTAAGACCATATTTAAGAATATAGGTAATTTTCTATCCTGTGAAGATAGGATGTGAGACCAGACCTCACATCCTCCATCTGTGGGATGGAGTAATCAACTGATTCTGGGGTGACATCTCTGTAGAAGCACTGAGTGATATATATTCCTACATAGTCATTCTGAAGTACAGGCAAACCCAAACACAGAAAAATTAAACTGAAACAGAAGCTAATTTATAGAGAATACAGAGGTGGTTTAGAACCAAGGAAAAAAATAAAACCTCTATGTGCATCCTGTTTCCTGGTTCCCCCACATTTGTACTGTTTTCTGTTACAGTTTTCATTTAATTTAACCCAATATCAAGAATTCATAGAAGATTAGATAGTTTTATTTCGAAAATAAATTACAAAGGATGACCTATTAAAACATAGTATTTAGAAATGGATTGTAAATGGAAAAATTAATATCCAGTCTGAATTGAGAATAATGCATGTTTCTGTTTGAAGTAGTAGGAATTCAAGAGCCTAAAGGAAGTTGGAAAAAATAACAGCAACTGAACTTAAAAAGGGTTTAGAAAAACTCTTCAACTCTTCAAGAAGTAGGTAAAAGTTGTTACAGACAAAATATTATGAATGCTCATACAGCTTTCTTCTTCAAATCTTTTTCTCAATGCCAACCAAAGAGCTCTTTGAGACACTTACACTACTTCATATACCTCTTTCCCTCTTTCAAGCACTGTTTTTTTTTTTTTTTTTCTGATCAAGTAAAACTACACACTGGCAAGGATCATGCTATAAAGTGTAATAAGTAAAACAAATCAAAACTGAATTTGCAGTAATTCAGGGTTGTATGGCATTCAACAAGGTTAAGTGACAGGTGTTGCACTTGGGTCATAACAACCCCAAGCAGTGGTATAAGCTTGGGTAAGAATTGCTGAAAATTTACCCAGCAAAAAAGGACCTGAGAGTGCTGGTCAGCATTTGGGTGACCATGAGCCAACGGTGCATCCACATGGCCAAGAAGGCCAATGGCATCCTGGCCTGCATCAGAAATAGGGTGACCAGCAGGACTAGGGAGTGATTGTACCTTTGTGTGCATCACTAGTGAGACCAGACCTTGAATACGGTGTTCAGTTTTGGACCCCTCACTGCAAGAAAGATACTGTGTTGCCGGAACACACACAGATAAGAGCAATGAATCTGGTAAAGAAACTAGAATACAAGAGAAATGAGGAGTGCCTGAGGGAGCTGGGGATGTTTAGTTCGGAGAAGATGAGGCTGAGAAGTGATCTGATTGCTCTCTACAACTACCTGAAAGGAGATTGCAGCTAGTTTGTGCCAGGAGAGGTTTAGATTGGATACCAGGAAGAATTTCTTCATGGAAGGGATGGTAAAGCATTGGAACAGGCTACCTAGGGAAGTGGTGAATTTCCATTCCTTAGAGGTATTTAAGAATGTGTGAATGTAGCACTTAGGGATGTGGAACACAGAAGCACTAGATGATGGTTGGATTTGGTGAACTTAAGGGTCTTTTCCAGCCTTAATGATACTGTGATTCTCTGATTCTATAATGTCAGTAAGAGGACTGCCAGTGAGTGAAAACATGCTATGAGCTTTACTTAAATGCTACAGGTCCCAGAGAGGCGATATAAATGTCATGACACCCTTGCTAGAGGAACCATCAGTATAGAGAACAGCCCTTTGCTGGTTGTCATATTTAAGCAGAAAATTAATTGGCTGATCAGTCAAAATAGCTTTTTCTGTTATCTCTATATCTAATTTTGTATGTGTTCACAGAAAATTTCCCAGCCGTCAACAACACTGTCTACACACAAAGCTGCATCATGCTGCTGTTTTGTACAGAATCCAAAGATTTTGCTTTTAGTGCTAGCATGTATTACAAAGAGGATTTTCATTGTAATTTTGAGGTGTATTTCTTAAAAGATACGCATTTACTTGTTTTTTATTGCTTTAAAATAACTGCATCTTTTATACATTTATACTGAATATGAAACTGTACCTTTTGATAGTGTTTCATTGTTGCATCTTTCCCCTTGTGCACTGAAATGCTGAGCAGTGCTTCATTTGCTGAAAAACAGATGCTTCTTCCTGCTCCTCCTGTAGCCAAATGTTTCATTCGGATGGGGTTTTGCATCTGTTATACCAGTTATGGGAATTGCAGGAACTCATTAGCACTCAAGCCCTATGTCAGCAGACTTCCTTCAGGAAAGAGAGGAAAATGAGTGCCCCACAAATAATCCAAAGCAGGAAGTTTTGTCCATTCAGAGATATAAAGGCAGGTATTTTTGGTTCTCTAGCTATTTCTTAGGTATTTCTAATATACCTTTTCATTTTTTTTTCTTCAAAAATATGATTATATTATCTGCTGCCAATGAAGGATTGTGATCAATGACTTCACTATGAATAGAAATACTGGAAGAAAAAATAGTAATTTATTTTTAAGTGACCTCTTCATCTAAAGTAAACTTTCATGTAAACAATACATGCCTGCTTCTAAAAGAAGCTTTGGATGTTGCTTTTTCAAAGTTTTCCCATATATACTGTCAAAAATATATTTCCCCCTACCTCCATTTTTTATTGTCTGATAGGAGAATTGTAGTATTGTTTGATAGGAGAAAATCATGCTGTCATATGAATACACCCCAAAACCCTTCCTCCTCAATACACACACAAAGATAACAGTGGCTTGTTGTTAGAATGGACACTGTCCAGGACTTTAATGAAATTCTGTGTTTGTTGTGACTTTATCACTGCTTTTCAGGACAGACATTTTAAAGTAGTATGGCAAAATGAGAAAATGAATATATTTGTTTAATTTAGTTTTCTCCAGAATTTCTTTAGGTGTTGCCATTTCAATGCTTTAAAACAAAACACCATATTTGTTCGATTTTACACTGAATAAACAGACCAAGCCTCTATGAAATGTCAGACATATTTTTAGCAACTGAGCTATTCCTTATAAGAGATCAGCAGACCTAAGCATTTTTTTTCTATTTTACAATTAGCAGCTTTTCCCTTCTAATCAATCTTTTTCTACATCTTAACATCCCAGAAGTTCTCTTCTGCTCCCTGTGAGGTCTGTTGCCTGATACACATAATGTATTTATTTCTGTGCCATATTCCCATGGAAACAGGAATTACCCTGCCATTTATTGAGTGTTTTTGCCCGTCCACTACCTCTAAAAAAACAGTTGTCTAGTTATGCCATGAGTAGGGTTTGCCAGTATGTGCTGTGAAATGTATATATGTTTCCTGTTCTAAGTTGAACGACATTGTAAAGCACTTCAATACAGTGTTGAGAACGAATAATAAGGTCACTGAAGATCGAGTAGTTATTTTCATATACATGCAAAAATGACATAACTGAGTGATCATATAAAGCAGCCCTTCTGAGCAGGGAAGGCTGTTCAATAATAAATGCAGAAACAATTTTCAAAACTTCTGTTTGTAAAATGAGTGGCAGTGTTTGGCCAGATTATTTTCGGTTTGACAGTTGCGATAAGGAATCCACATTGTTCCATTCCTTTCAGTAAGTTTCTTCCACTTATTCGAGCCAGGGAAGCCACACAGAAAATGACCAGATATAATTCATACCACAGCCTATGAGAACAGAGGCTTGCTTAATTTCCAAAACCAACCTGCTTCATGTATTATTCCTGCAATTTAATGTAATGACTTTCTTAATGTTTCACTTGGATTCACTTCAGTAAAATGTCCTCTACCTTCTCCTTCCTCCCACTGTTTCCTGCTTAGAAATTGCAGATTAATGAGAGTTTATATGGATGAAATGAATTCTACCCTGTCAACTCTCAATTATATGTGGGTGGTTTATAAGTTGTGGGGTAGTGGATCTGCAGATACTGGGACACAGAGTGGGTTGCCTGCACAGGTCTGATCTACTAATATAGAGTGCTGGGGGAAAGTAACTCTATAGTTTCAAGGGTCAAATTGGCCCAGACTGTTCAGATACTTTACAGAGCCTAAATTAATACCTCTTGGTTTTTCTCCACCATTCATAGTCAACCAAATGGCTCTGCGTAGTACCGGTACAAGTCTGGTGTGACTGGCTTGGAGAGGAAGTAAAGAGTTTAACTGGCACTGTACAATTGCTCATGGAGCTTTCTTTCTTCGTGTCTCTGCACCGTTTGCCAACAGCATTCCTGGTCCAAGAGATTGTTGCTAAGAGGCAGAATGGAACTAATGCATACAGCCAGCATGGGCTAGAGCAGGAGTCTGGGACAGAGACAACTGAATGGGTCTGCTAAATTCAGCTGGGGTCTACCTGGCTTGTTGGATCTACAAGCTATTCTGGTCATCAACTGTCTTTGTCTCATGCCTGTTCAGTTCTTTTGGATATCTATTTTCTCAACTATACCCTTACCTGGGGCCAGCTGAGCAGTGGTGGTTAGTGGTGCAAAGTGTAGTTGGAGGCCAGTAACTAGTGGATTAACCCAGGGATCAATATTGTGTCCAGTCTAGTTTAACATCTTCATTAATGATCTGGATGGTGGGGAAGAGTGTACTCTCAGCAAGTTTGCAGATGACACAAAACTGGGAAGAGTGGCTGATATGCCAGAGAGTCATGTTGTCAGCTAGAGGGACCTGACAGGCTAGAGAGATGGGCTGACAGGAACTTCATGAAATTCAACAAAGGGATTTGCAAAGTCCTGCATCTGTGGGGAACAATCCTAGGCATCAGTACATACTGGAAAGTACCTGGAGGTCCTGGTAGACACCAAACTGAGCACAATCCAGCAGTATGCCCTTGCTGCAAAGAAGATGTATGCTATCTTGGGCTACATTAGGCAAAGTATTGCAGGACCAAAAATGGTGTTCCTGCCTGAGCAGGAGGGTTGGACCAGATAACCTCTAGAGGTCCCTTCCATCCTCAACCATTTTGTGGTTCTGTGATTCTGTAATTCTCTGATACTAATACTTTACTTTCCTGAAAGAAGGCTGGGTTTATGGAATACTTATTCACAGCTGTTTGGGAAAGAAATGCTTTTTCTTTGTGAAAATCTTAATCAGCCTTCTTGTTAAAGTATGGATATTTGCTCAACACAAGTATTATAGAAATATCCATATTTTTATTATCTATTAATTTTATATTACATATTTTCTGTATTTCTATTAATTACCTATTTATTAACTCTTAAAAAGATTGTTTGACTCCTGGACTCCTCACGTAATATGGGGGAGACAGGGAAGTACTGAGAATGCCAGATCATTGCTAAGATCTCAGGACACCGAGACAGCTTGTGTACATAACTGGGCACTGGAACCAGCTGGCACAGTACAGCCTGTATCTAGGCTTTACTCTGTGGTTGCATGTAAATCAGGAAAAAGTTTCTGGAGTGTATCAGCCAAATTATGCCAGGGAATTATCTGGAAGAGTACTAGCTAGCACAGACCAAAACGATCCAGATTTACTGCTATAGCTGGTGATGTTTCTGTGCCTGGGAATATTTGGCTAGCACAGGAGTAATCTGAGAAGGGCTACATAAAACCTCTGGCTTCCAGGGGAGCCATTGTTGGTCTGGAGTATCTAAAAAAGGGACCCTCCCAACTGCCAGATCCATAGTAGGCCTCCTGCATTCCTCAATCCCAAATATGCTGCATAGTAAGGCTGCTCAAGAGCCATTAAAATGTCCAACTTATACTGCTCATTTTTTATAAAGAGCTTAAAATGGTTTCACAGAGGAGCATATGGAAGGAGGTCCTTTATACTGTTTCTAGGGATGAAAAAGCTGTATCTGAGCAGATCCAGAGAGAATAGAATATAACCTCAGTGCTCTCTGACTACCAATGAGCATTACCACTAGTTTAGGAGTACAGGAACCAAAGGCTATCTAAATTATTTACTACACATACTTGAAAAGAATCTTAAAGATTACATCTTGCTGCATGAAACCCTTTTATCAAACTCCACATAAGCGGCTGAGAGTATGTTAACTCTGAATTTGATACAGCATTGAATTGTGCCAGGAATCTGGCTTAGTTCCTACGTGTGGTTTGTAAGTTTTTATGTTAGGAAACTTGTTCTTGTGCCCCATTTTTCTAATATTGAGTGTTGTCTGTTTTCTGTTGAATTCTTTTGGGTACTGAAATGTTGAGAGAGTATTAATGAACTCTGGTTTATTCAAAACTAGTTTCCAGATGTACAATCAGCAAATGACAGATCCTGTGTAGGATGCTGAGAAAGGTAAATGATATATTTGTGGGAAAAGTTTACATGAAATAAAGATTACCCTGAGTTTAAATGTTTTAAACTGTAATAGAAACTGGAGCATCTATTATACACATGTTCAGGGGAACAAGAAGCTTTGGGAGTCTGATCCCATAATGATGCATTTTACGTATTTCTCTATAGAACACTGATCTCCCCACAGATTTGTTGAGGTTTAAACTGTGTTACAAGATATTATTTCTTTCTGTATCATGTATTTCTGACCTTAGCAAATCTCTCTTTTTAACAAGTTATTCTTTTCCCTTCCCGTTCTGCTCCCCCTTCCCAAGAAAATTTCTATTGCATTCATTCATGAGATGGTTAGCAGGGTTTTTCCTTTGCTGTGGGTATAACTTTGCTTTGGATTGAAATTTAGACTGCTTTCAACAGATGCATCCTAGAACAAAGAAAAGACTTCTACAAGCATTATCCAAGCATGGTGATTTCAGGTTTCTGGAATGTTCTGTTTTAGAGAAAGGAATATTCAATAATAACCTGAAATTAAGAAATGACTTTGTGACTTTTATTTTATTTTATTTTTTCAAGAATCATAGCTTTGTTCTTCTAGCTGTCAACAAAGGAAAGAATGATTCTTTTCTATCATATAATCTTCATGCTGATTATAAAGAAGTAGCACAATCAAAGGGAAAATCTGTTCAAGATACTGTCACTGAAGAGAAGGGTGAATAGGTTCCTTGTCTGAAGCTTCAGCAAGTCCTTGAGCTCTGCAGAGGAAAGTACCAGCATCTCTGGAAGAGTGCCAGGGTACAGATTCCAGTATCTCTCATTCCTTCCAAAACTGATTTTCCACAGCCGTGAAGATATGTAGAACCTCATAATCCTGGAAAAGCTACTAGGCAACTACATAGGCAATTTATGTATTTTTTTTTTTTTTAAACGAATATATCTTGAGTATTATTAGACTTGTGTCTCAGGGCAAAGACATTCTATTTAGTTTCAATCAGAGTGATGATCCTATTGTTATTGTCCTGTTTTTGAATACAGGAGAAATATGTTTTCTCTTGGTATTATTATGCCCTTTTCTAAAGAAGCAGCAGTAAGCTTTATCTGAGGCATATTAATGAAGTCCTTAGACAGAAGCCTGACTTCATAGCAAATTCCCAAGTCACTTTAATTCAACTCTCAAAAAAAATGGGATAAAGAACTACAGTCTTTTTTAACTTTGCAAAGTATTTTTATTTGCTTTTCTAAAAGTATAGAAAACATGAAACCCCCCCCAAAACAAACAAACAAACAAAAAAAAAACCAACACCAAAACATCTGTGGAGTTAATTCAGTTTGGCTGGCAGGTTTTACTCACAGAGCAGTCCTAATGATTTCTCTTCCTCCAAAAGTCTTCTTAAAATAGTGTAATATCCCATTAGAACAGCTTATAAATGATATCCTTCATCAACTTTGAAGAGAAGAATCACAGAGGAGTGAGAACGCTATCCTAGGACTAGTTTAAAAGTGTATGTCTGCAGAGAGGTCTAGATATTTCTGTTTTCCATAGAAAGGACTTAAAGTTGCTTCAGGGTATTGCTACTACTCTAAATAGATCGAATGCACATAATGAAGTTGTTTAGAACCACTGGAGACAAACTTCACACCTCAGAAGATAAATGAAACTGGTTTCCCTCCCTGCTTTGAGGTGGGAAACAATGAGACTGGCCTGATTATCTCAAGGAGCATCTTGCTCCCCGGTCTTTATTCCTCAGCTGCCTGGAAGTGGACTTTATTCCTGCACTGGTGGGAAGGAAGTCCCTTTGGTCTTTTGCCAAATGATTTCTGACCTGAAGTCCTTGCAGATATACCTGAACACATTTTAAATTAGTGGCAGACTGCAACAGCAGGGAGCTTAGTGTATGCTAACAGAATATTTTACTTTTTTTTTTTTTTTGATGGGTGGCTTTTTCCACACCATTCTGAACTGTGCTGCCTCAGTTAAATGTCTATTAGTGTCTGAGATAACAGATATAAAACAGCTTAGTTAATTCCAAATTGCCTCCAAACTCTTCATTCTTGAAGAGAAAAGGGAGTAAAGGTAAATTTTGGAGTTTAATAGTAATTTATTTTCAAAAAACTACTCCAAACAACTGGACTGGAAGAGCTGTGGGTCACTGAGATTTGGTATTTCAAGACTCTTATGATATAACTCTTTTCAAAAAATTATCAGATGATACTTAAAAACAATTATTTTGTCCTCACTACTTAAACAAAAAGCTATCCCAGGATCTCAGTGCTCTAATTTTGTAAAGCCTTTCTTTAACTCCCAGGAAAACATACATTTTTGTGCCATCATCCCTTAGCTTAAATTTCTCCAATTTCTCCTTTCTCTCCTTATGTTAGTTTCAGAAATACTGTATGGGATCTGACTGGGATGGAGTTAACTTTCTTCATAGCTGCCCATGTTGACCTCTGTTTTAGATCTGAGACTAAAACTGTGGCTAAAACACCAATATTTTAACTACTTGTGCCTTTAGGCATTGAGGTTTTCTCAGCTTCTCACTTTGCCTCTGCAATGAGTAGGCTGAGGGTGCACAAGAAGCTGGGAGGGGACACAGACAGAACAGCTGACCCAAAATGACCCCAACTGACCAAAGCAATATCCCATAACATGTGCCATAGTGCTCAGTAAAAATACCTCTGAGAAAATACAGATTTATTTTGTCATCCTTTCTTCCTTTTAGTCTGCAGAAACAGGCAGTACTAAGGCAGAGTCCACCTGCCTTAAAAATAGTAAGGGCATCTCTGGGCAGATTAAAGCTGTCTCCTTATTTATGTTTTTAGGGATACAATGATGCTTTCTTCAGATCCCAGATTCAACTTTTAGTGACATCCACGTTTAGATGTGACATATGTGTAGACATTTATACTAATGACACCTAAATCAAGGTTCTGAATCTGAAGCAGAATGCTACTCTTAATGTTAGATGAGATGGATCCTTTTGGATTCTCTTGCCACTTGTGAAGGGTTTCCTAAATATCCTCCTTTTCTGCATTACTTTTTCTCTAAGTTTGACTAGAAAATTCTATAAGCTTTTTTTTTTTTTTTTTTTTTTTTTTACATTTTAACATGAAAGGGACAAAAAGGGTGCAAGGACAAAGAGAATAAGATTCAAAATAGAAACATAAACTTAATTCCCTCTCTTTCTTCCTCCAGCTAAGGAGACTTCTGAGTGCTTTCTTCCTGGAACATGAAGTTTGTTTGCCCTATTTTTATTTATTTATTTATTTATTATTATTGTGGTTTTTTTTTTTTTTGTTTGTTTGTTTTTATCAAGGATAAACAGAATTTCTGTATTTCTGTCAAGGAAATTTTCTTACTTGTTTGCAAAACAAAAAAAAAGAGGGTTATATACTTGTGAAAATTACATAAAGACAGTCTATGGGCTACAGCAAGTTAAGACCTACTGGTGTATAATGATTATCAATTACTCATTTTCAACCAGCTATCTCACTGGATCCATTCTGCCTACTATATTGTAGTGCATTTATCAACTTAATTCAGGCAGTTAGTCGTTTGATTTTCTTGTTTCATTATTATGTATAGCAAGCAATTGTTTTTGTAATTATGGTAATAAACTATTTTAGACCCGATTTACCCTCCCAGCACTTTAGGAACCTCAGTAAAGTGTGTACATTGTGTTCCTTTTTAGTCTCCCCAGTACAGATACTCCCTTTGCATTTGATGGAAAGGGCAATATGGCTCTCAGGGAAATTTAGATCTTCAGCAGCTTTGGTGAAAAACCTGGATCAGGCAGGTTGGGTTTTGACCATACTCATTACCACACAGAGAGGTAATTAATTCAGTATTTTGGACTTGCACATAGTGCTGGCAACTGTTTTCCTTTAAATTCCTCTTGCTTGAAATTTTTATTTTTTTCCCCCGTCTTCTAGCTTGAAACTTTGGAAGACATGGAGCTTTCACAGCTTCTTCTGGTGTCAGAGTTGCATACACAGCAGGTGAACAGTGTATCTCTAAGGATTTAGCTTATTTGACTACAGTTTTCTGTTGCTATTTTTCTAAGGAGGTGTTGGATCCAAACTAGGGCTGAAATTAATGATAACAAGAGGTCAATCTCACAATAATGTACTGACTACTTATAAAAGCACCCACAAATGAGCTGTTTAATGGATGAATTATACAAAAGGTATTTAGAACTAAATTTAGGATTTTCATATAGTCCCTTGTAGTATGCTAGTGAGCTATTGTAAGAAATAAATATCAGAGTTGAAGTCATCTCTGAAGCACAGAGAAGCACAACAGTTTCTGCTGAGTCCCAAAATATCGACAGTTATTAACAGTAATATCATTTTTTTTTACTACTTTTTTTCATCATCTTACACTTAATATCCCATTCCCTGTGATTATTTTGGTCTTTATCTTCTGATCACTTTCCCATCCAAGAATATCTTCTTTTCTGCTTTAAGAAACATATGTAATGCATGTTCAAATTAAAATATATGCTATTACCTTCATTTCCAATCTTTTGTTGTTCAGCTGTATTCATTTTACACAGTGTCTTGGATATAGTTAGAGTGTATATTTTCAGGTTTGTGCTTCTTTGTTCATCAACATTAGCCTTCTTTATTTCTGGTGTATTTTTAGCTAGATTACATGCATAGCCCTTGGGCATACATTAATTTATCTTTGAATGTTTTCCATTTCCCTCTGTGTCCTTTATCTCTATTGATTTATCCTACTTGATTTCATCCTGTGCTTCTACATTCTTCTAAAACTCATTCTTTGAAATGTTACATCCTTTTTTTTTTTTTTCCTTTTGTGGTTTTACATGTGTCCTAATTACCACCCTAATTAGGTTATGAACACAATTGCAAAGAGCTCTACTCACATCTGCAATCCTGTTATATTTACCACACACAGACCTAGCCAAAGATTGATTTTTTTTTCCTCTAAATCCTTTCTTTTTCCCTATTGAACATATAGGATAATGTTGTGCCTTAACCACAGAACTAATAAATGTCTTGCTTTATCTCTCTTCTATAATGAGTTTATATTTACTAATTCAGAACTGCAACAATTTGCTTTAGATGATTTATCTTTTCTGATATAATTTTGTGTTTACAACTCCTATGTGTTGCTATATGTTTTTCAGTTGGAGGCTATCAGATTGATAAATTTTTCCTTTTTTTTTTTTTTTGTTCTAGTATCATTTCAAAACATGATAAATGACCTCTTCTTTCACATCTTCAAATATAAACTAGGTTTACAGTTCTCTTAAAAAAGATGACAACCCTATCTTTTTCAAATTTCTCTTTTAGAATTTTGTCTTAAATTTTTATTCAAAATTTGCTATTTATTATATGTATATATTTATATCTCTGCATGATTTTTTTCTCCTCTCCTCCATGGTGGTTTTCACTACATCCTTCTGCTTAGACTTCTCAGGTTTTTGTATCAGTCCTATGTAGACTTTCATGGCTCTCATCTGATCAATTTTGAGTTAATTGTGCCACGTGCCTTTTTTATTTGGATGTACCAGACTCCCTTTATCATAGTGACAATTTCATTGTAATTGCTCTGCACAGGACAAAAGTAAAATTGGTCAGGAATATATTGGGTTAATGGGTGGGTTTATGGTAAAAATTTTCAAGCAGCAATCACTGTATAATTGGAGTGGGTAGATCCATATTATTCCATTTGATGCTTTTATGAGAACATATGCATGCCTGTGTGCGCATATCAACATAGCTTTGTCTTTGTATTTGTTTCTGCCTCCTCATTTAAGCAGCTCTCCCTTGCTTACAGTAGTCAGTTTCCACAAGCATATTCTCCTTCTTGCTGTTGAGCTCCTTCTTACTGTTACTTCTGCCTAATGCGTTTAAGTTATATAGATGTTAGTTCTTTTACCTATGATGTATTTGAGGACCAGAAAGCATTTAAAGAGACTCAACATTTTGTGGTTTCATAATTCCATCGTATTTATAACTGTGTGTTCAGAAAATTATTCTATTTCTTAGAAAATTATCCTATTGTATTTCTCTTCAAATTGCTGCTTAACCTCTAAGTCCTACAGATCCTAGGATAAATTGGCAGATTGCCTTTGGCCCATGGACATTGGCTTTAACCGCAAAGGTAACAATGTAGTGATTTCAAAACTGTCTATCTAATCTGTTTACCTCTGAAACTTCCTTGCAAACTCTACTTTTCAATAACATGTATTAATGTTAAGAAAATAGAGAATGGACATTTTGTAGCTTCTTCATTTCAAAACCCAGTCTGGTCTTGCAGTGTAAATTATTAATATTTTTTATTTTCAGTCAGCTCCGTGTCCTGTTTGGTAACTGCTGCAATAGCACTGGAAGGGGAACTGACAGCTACTTGTACAGTGAACTCCTACAAATGTGTTGGAATGCAAAGGGGGAGGGAAGAAATATAATACATGCATGACTTCCTGCTTGAAATCCTCCCAAATTGGGATATATCTCCTATCCATACCACAGTATGTGTCAGCTCCCCACATTCATGATCCCTGTTCATCAGTGCAGTTGTTTTTGCATGATGTTTGAAAACATATAGATCTTTTATGACTGCATGTGAGTTAGATGGAAAAAAAACTCATATCATATATGTTTGCATGACCTCATGATCCATGGAATGTTTATTCTTCCTCAAGGTGTTCCTCTCCACTGCCAAACTGGCAAGCGGTTGAAAGTTTCTCTGTGTGTCTTGGTGTCCATAAAGCTCTTTTTTCCTCACTGTCTTCCCTCTTTTTCTGTTACTCTGTCCTCTCTTACTAGATCTAAATCCAGGTGCCCTTGATCTTACTCTTGCTGTGCTCATCTTTTCCAGTTACCTTCTTTATGAAATACTTTTTCTAAACACCAGGCAATGTTGTAACTTAGTTCATAAGATCAAACAAACAAATAAACAAACAAAAATAGTGTTGTCAGACACTTCAGCGAATGTTGTAGACACCATCCCCATTTCTCCTTGACTCCTTCAGAAATCAGCATATCCTGCCCTGGTTGCAAACTTTTTGTGTCACTAGGTCTTAAGAAATACAGTCTCACATTTTACAGGCCACCAGGTCAAAGTAAAATAGGATGAACACGATATGAAGCAATCAAAGGCTTGTGAAAAGAACCCTCTTCACACCCCAGCATTACACCCCTGATGTAATCCAATTAAATTGAACAGTTCTCAGGAAAACCCAGAGGATTAAACACATTTGCTCAGCAAACCCACTTCCTCCCACTCTGAGGGGTATAGCACTGGAAACATGCATCTCATTAAGTTGTGTTAGACTTCCTAAAATGGCAGTTAAGGCTAAAAGGTTAGAAAAAGATAATAAAACATTAGGGGAATTCTGCAAACTCTGTCTCCCTACACCTCCCTCTTTCCCCCCATCAGTGCCAGCTGTTTTCTAATTAACCCAATGGTAGCAAGCTGCCCACAAGAGGATATCTGCTGATTAGCCAAAGAATTCCAATTTGCTCAATGCTATTAGGACTCTGCCTCTAATGCTCCTCCTTTTACAGAAGTCTTCAGACATCGTCAAATTTATGTCTAATGCAATATGCAACCACAGTAGCTGTATACATGCAAATGTGCACAAATTCATCTGAAACGATCAGCTCATGCTAAGTGTTAATAGTTATACAGCTGAGAACAAGATGATGCAGTGAAACTATCGATATTCTCATTTCCACTTCTTCCTCAGCTTGTGTCCTCTCTTCTTGCCTGCAAACAGACTTCTTATTTCCTTTTCCAACACCAGAGCATCAGTCAGACTCGGTTTTTGGGGAGCTGCATACCGCTGCAGCCCTAGGGTGGCCGGGCACAGAGAGAGCATGGCAGCAGGCTGCCACCACCTCCACTCCATCTTGACCGCATTGCTGCCTGGCAGAAGGAGCCAGGTCAGGATGTGGTATGGGGAAATCACTTGCAGGTCAAATTTTGCTTTGCAAAATGATGACATCTTTGCAGTCATCTGTCTTTCCATCAGTTTTGGTATGCTGGAGTTTAGGCCTTTATTCATTTAAGGAGCATAGTCTACTCAGACAACAAAATTTATCAGTGCAGAGAAATAGGTAGTCCAGAGGATTACCAGCCTAGCTCTGGACCATCCCTTGGAATTATCTGAGGTGTGTCTTGAGTGATTAGGCTCTCCACTTATGCGTCTAAATTTCGGTGGGACAAATCAGATTCAGAATATAGTTATTAAAGCTGATGTATCTTAGTAAATATGCTTTTAATGACAAAGGTACAGTAAATTGCAATAATCCTTGATGTGAAAGAGTTAGAAACTAATTTCCCTAGCCTTAGTATTTTAAGAGTCATATTAAGTATTAGTCATATTAGTCATATTAGTATTAGTATTTTAGTCATATTAGTATTAGTATTTTAAGAGTCATATTAGTAAGTCAATCAATAAGACTCTGCATCTCTTAATACTATTTTTTGTTTGTGCATATTTAAAGTCCTGAAAGGGGATTTCTTTGTGCTTTAGTAGAAGTGAGCACAGTAAATATGGAAAAATTTCTTAGTATTGCCAGCATATCAAAGCATATGTTAAGATTTCTGTCAAGATAATACTAGCAAATGACCATTTGTTTACAGTATAAATAGTTGATTTGAAAGAACATTTCTGGACCCTGTCTATAGTCCCTGAAAATACTTTTGAATGTTCCCACGCACCTTCTAAACTCCTACCCCACTTTCTCACACCATTCATCTACAGGATCACGGGCAATCATTTAACAAATAAGAATAGAGATAAATATTTTTTTCATGTTCCTTCTATTGTAACTTTCTCTGAAATTTCATATGCTACCTCTTGTACAATATATTTTCTTCCCCGGATGTGTTATGACAAATCCTGACCCCTTTTTTTTTTTTTTTTTTTTTTTTTTTTTTTTTTTTTTTTTTTTTTTTTTCAAAAAAGTAAGGTAAGGTATCACTGTCATCCCCAGGTAAGTCACCTGGGGATGACAGTGATAGAGAAGGCACTTTTAAGAAATGCTGAAACCTACTCCTGCTATGAAACTTTCATTCATTTGACAGTATTTAGATGGTTGGATAGTACAGCATCTTCTAGCATTTCAGTTTACCCACAGGCGGTTCTAAAGTTAAAAGATTTATGTTGCTGTACACGCAAAGTTTTCAGTCTAGATTTGGTAGCACTAAAACTAAACACCAAAACAGTAGAGCAATCACTGTACTGGTTTAAGTGTAAAATTAACTAGGGTGTGAGAGAGATTTTTTTCCCATTCTTACAGTGATTATCTACTCTGATAGGATAATTTGTTATTTACATATCAGTCAGAACTGAAAGCACATGGTTTGTTCTATTTTCAGTTTAAGAATCAATCTCCTACTACTGTTAGTGATAGCTAATAATTAAACATAGATGAAGTGCATATCCCTGTGCATTTTTTTTTTCCAATTTTTCATGTAGGATAATAGTGTTCAGATTTATAATACAGGTGCTTCAAAATGAAAGTTCATTTATGATCTCTGTCCAAGAATGGAAAACACAGCACACTGTAAGTTAGATTACAGAGTTGAAGATTATTTATTTCAAGAACTGTAAATTTTAAAAAATAATATGAGGACCCAAGACATGATGCCAGAGGTGAGTCCAGATGTTTCTTTCAAAAATGTGCCTTGTTGGTAAATGTATATGTTGTGTTGTACTTTTAACAGTCCATATAATTCAACTTCCTCCAATGCAACAAAAAATATCTACTGCAGTTATAATTTCATTACTCTATTATACAGATTTGTTTTAAGATTTTTCAGACCATTTTTTTTAAAAGAACAAATACTTGTGTATATATATATATTTAAGGATATTATATATATATATAAGGATCTGAAAAAATCTAAAATATTTCTTTTACTACTTTTAACTAGAAAACACTCTTAGTCTTCATAACTGACATTTAATAATTATAATGCTATAACGTGTTTTGCCATATTTGATATTTTTAAATGAAAGTTTTATGAAAAAACAGAAATGTAAAATAAATAAGACTATAATACAGGATAATGAAAGAAGCGTTCACTAATTGACACTTCTACTTAAATTTAAACTTTTTTTTTAGTAAGAGGAAGAAAAGAAAAAATTTGGTTTGAGAAATATTTTGGGTTTGGGTACTGCAGACCTAGTAAGTTAAAAGCTAAAAGATGGAACAGCAGTTGTGCAGTTGTTCAGTCAGTGTGAGTTTATGGAAATCAAATTCAAATAGTTTCTTTATGAGTCACAGGATCAGTGGAGATGGTAAAAATGTTGAATTAAACTTATTGAAGGCAAGGCATTTGATTGGTCTTACATGGAAGTTTAATTAATAAACTAAAATTATTTTAAACCTCTGAAAAGGATATTTTAAAGCAATTAAAGATAGCTAACTGATAGGTTTCAAAATGTCATTGTAAATTGAAATCATACTTGTTCTTCATTAAATCCTTTCAGTGAACTCCCTCAGGGTCTAGTTCTTGGCATTCAGATAGATTGTGTATTTATTTGAGATCTGCAAGAAGAGGTAAATTATTACTGGTGCTGTGCAAGATAGATCTGGAGACAGGGTGAACAGCACAATGGGACAAGGCTAGCTCCCAGCTGCATCAGTTTGGGACTTACATGTATCATACAAGCAAGGATGCCCTTTCCATGGTTTTGGACCCTCAAGCCCAAGGGACCTTTCTTTGTCACCTGGTGGCACCATTCCTTTAATGGGAGAACCTTTTCTTTCACTAAGAACCAGACAGCAGAAAGGGAAAATGATATTCCCTCCTGCACAGCTAGGGTGTAAACCTACAGCTGGAAAAGGTCCTAAAAAAGGTCCCCAAACCCCTGGTATATATAAAAACTGTATGTGTTTCACAACTTCACTTACAAAATCCTGTATCCGATTAGGACTGGCAGTGGCAGTGACACTGGACCCAAAGCCAAAAAAGTTGGCATCTGCAAGACAACCCACTCTCCAGACCACAGGGCAGATTAAAAGAACACTGAAGTGTGTACAAGTTATTTACCTCCCAGTGTATTATTGGCATGTGTGGTATAGACATAATTTTGGTTTGTACAGTAAGAAGGAAAAATGGAAATGTCCCCCCAAAACACAGGAAACTTTAAATTAGAGTGAAAAAAACAAGCCGTGTTTGTTGAAAAACTTTTTTTTTTTTTTCTAGCTTAAAGATATCACTTTGAGCTTTTATTTTGTTTGTCAACCAGAACCGGGTCCATACCCATCTGTGGTACATCCTCTTGAGTCCCAGCCTTATTATAATCCCGTCAGACCATAATGCATCACTAGCCACCTGCTTGTCTGCCTTGTTTATTAGAAAGATGAGACTGTAAGCATCTCAAGCTGTCCATTTTGACTACAAATTTTGCTTGAGACTAAAACGTTCTCACCGTTTTGTAGAAGAGAAACAGGCTCTGAAAGATTTGCTTTCTGGAAAGACTGTGCTATACTCCTCTACTTACCTTTGGAGGCTGGAATATTTTATTCCTTTTTGTAACTTCTGTCACCTAAAGAACAGCAATTAGAATGCTGTCCTAAAAAAGAAGAGGAAGGATGCATAGATATTTCAATAGGAACAGCTTACTCAGTGTTGAATGTAGGTGTTTTCTAAAGAGTGCAATGACCACACGTTTTATGCATAAATGTTATCTCTGTTTCCTGATTTTCTGTTACTTGCATTTCTGTGATTAACACAGAAATAAGCAATATAACTCCAAATCAGCAAAGCTCGGTTTGAATGAATATCAACACTTAGTGACTAGCGTATTAAGCATGTGGTAGTCTGTGTTCTGAGCTATAAGTAAAGCTTCTAACAAGTTAATGTTATGCCTAACCCCCCCGCCCCCCAACATCTTTAATGAGACAGCTTGTAGAATGTAATTTTTTTATTTGCCAATTTTCCTTTAATCCTAATACAAACAATACTATTCTACATCTCATGGTACTTTTGTTAGTATTTTAAATTAAATCAATGAGTTACTGAAAATTAAAAACTGAAAGGAGTCCTGATGTAAATTGTTTTTTATTCTTTGACTGTTAAAAGCCAAAGAGATATCAGGTAAGTTACCAGTTTTTATTCTTATTGTATTTTTTATTTTTTTCTTTCTAAATTCCTACCGTCATGATTTATTTATTTATTTTTTTTTTCAGTGTTTAGGAACTTGTTAAGGAACATACTCATCAATAAAACATTTTGTCAGGAATGCTGTAAGGAAGACAGTTATGACTGAAAAGGCTGTAAAGAACCGCTATTAGAAACACCACGGTAACTGTAAACACTTTGTTTTGACATTACTATATAATAAAAGACATGCTCAACCATCTTCATTGTCTACAGGGGCAAAGAAATGTTAACCTATGGAGAGTCAAAGTGTATTCCCTGGTCCTTGTATGGGTTTTATGTGTCAAGGTTTTGGCAGCAGGGGGCTGCAGGGGTGGCCTGTTAGAAGAATCCAGCAGCTGCCCCATGTTAGGTAAGGGCCAGTTTCAACCATCTCCAAAGGGACCTACCACTGCCCAGAGCTGAGCCAGGGAGCAATGTTGTTTGTGCCTCTGTGAGAGCAGATTTCAAAGAGGGGGGAAAAACAAACAACAAGCAAACAAATAAAAAAACATTCTTCACAACAGCAGCTGGGAGAGAGGAGTAAGAACTATCCCTACAGACCCCATGGTCAGTGCAGCAGGAGGGCAGGAGGTGCTCCAGGCAGGCAGCAGCAGTTCCCCTGTGGCCTGTGGCCCTTGGTGGAGCAGGCTGTCCCCCTGCAGCCCATGGGTCCCACATGGAGCAGATCTCCACGCTGCAGCCCCCCCCATGGGTGGAGGAGCCCCCGGTGGAGCAGGTGGATGTGGCCTGGAGGAGGCTGCGGCCCATGGAGAGCCCCCCCCAGGAGCAGGCCCCAGGCCGGAGATGCAGCCCGTGGAGAGGAGCCCACGCAGGAGCAGGGGGTCTGGGGGGAGCTGCCACCCGTGGGGGACCCGTGCTGGAGCAGTTTGCTACTGGGGAATGGACCCCGTGGTACGGAGCCATGTGGGAACAGTTCTTGAAGAGCTGCTGCCTGTGGGCAGCCCCCGCAGGGTCACTTTGGGAAGGATGGCATCCCACGGGAGGGACCCCACGGGGAGCAGGGGCAGGGGGTGACTGTGAAGAGTCATGGATTGACTGCAGCCCCCATCCAACCACTTCGATTCTGTGATATAGCAGGGTGGGGGTGGGGGTGGGGGAGGAGTTGAATGAAAGTGGGTAGGGGGAAGGTGTTTTTATTTTTATTTGTTTGGTTATTTGTTTCTTACTGCCCTAGCTTGTTAGTAATAGGTAATAAATTTTATTATTCTCCCTGTGCTGAATCTGTTTTGCCTGTGATGATAATTGGAGTGATCTCCCTGTCCTTATCTCAACACTTGAGCCCTTTTCATTGTATTTTCTCCCCCTTTCTCTTTGAGGAGGGGGAATGAGAGAGCAGTTGTGCTGGAGCTCAGCTGCTTAGCAGGGTAAAACCACCACAGTCCTGCAGTGGCAGGATGTTTTATGGGGTTGAGATGTGCTCAGGGCAGGATTTAACTTTGGCCATTTACTTTTAATTTCAAACTGTGTTACAGCATCCTTCTAACCATTACTTGCAGTATACCAATATATTTGTGTGAGATATTGCTAGACTAAATATGTTTCAAAAATATTTCAAGTCTGCCCTTTGGATGCCAGACCCTTTTGATCTAAGCAATCTAATTTTTCAAGTCTTTGAGGAGCTTAAAATATGTACTATATTAGCATGAATTATGACTGACGTCACTGTGTACCTTATAAAAAATGATCACACAATAAATTGCTATCAAGGCTTTGCAAAACTTATTAACTCACTTTACATTTGTTTTCTTATATGGAAAATTATTTTATTAAACTCTGTTCTACTAAACAATATCAGAATTGACTTCTTCCAAAGAGCAATATTAACATGTATGATATATTAAAGCACTTTGCAGTTTAGGCTCTTTGATCTGGTAAGTACATGATCAAGTGAAAAAACTTGCTTCTGACTTACATGAGTAAACACTGCAGGGTGATGAGCAGTGTTCCTCAGGGGCTGGTATAGGGACTGACACTATTTGACATCTTTGCTGGTGGCATGGAGAGTGGGATTGACTGCACCCTCAGCAAGTTTACAGGTGACACCAACCTGAGTGGTTCAGTCAACATGCTGGAGGGAAGGGATGCCATCCAGAAGGACACTGACAGGCTTGAGAGGTGGACCCATGAGAATGTCATGAAGTTCAATAAGGCCAAGTGCAAGGTCCTACACCTGTGTTAAGGTAAATGTGATAGCAGAATATGAATACCGTCTGGGTGATGAATGGATAGAGAGCAGCCCTGCAGAGAAGGACTTGAGGATGTTGGTTGATTGCAAACTCAATGTGAGCCAGCAATGTATGTTTGCAGCCCAGAAAGCCAACTTGGTCCTGAACTGCATCAAAAGAAGTTAAGCCAGCAGGTGAAAGGAGGTGATTCTCCTCTGCTCTGCTCTTGTGAGTGCTGTATTCAGTTCTAGGTCTCCCAGCACAAGAAGGACATGGACCTTTTGGAGCAAGTCCAGAGAGGGGCCATGAAGATGATCAGAGGGCTGGAGCACCTGTCCTATGAAGACAGGCTGAGAGAGCTGGTGTTGCTTAGCCTGGTGACGAGAAGGCTCTGGGGAGAACTTATAGCAGCCTTCCTAAACTTAGAGGGTCTACAAGAAAGCAGAGGAGGGACACTTTGTTGGGGAGTGTAGTGATAGGACAAAGAGCAATGGCTTTTGAACTAAACAAAGGTGAATTTAGATTAGATATAAGGCAGAAATTCTTTACTATGAGGGTGGTGAGGCAATGAAACAGATTGCCCAGAAAGATTCTGAATGCCCCATCCCTGGAGGTGTTCAAGGTCAGGCTGGGTTGAGCTTTGAGCAACCTGGTCTATTGGAAGGTGTCTCTGCCCATGGCAGGGGAATTGGATCTAGGAGATATTCAAGGTCCCTTTCAACTGAAACTATTCCATGACTCTATTATTATTATTATTTTTTCAAAATGGAGAACAAGAAGAGATCACTACATTAAAGCATATTTCAGCTACAAATTTATCTGGTGGATTTTCTTTTTCTTTTCTTTCTTTCTTTCCTTCCTCCCGCTCTTCCTCCTTTCTTTCCTTCCTTCCTTCTGACTGCAGTTTTTCTTTATCGAAATGAAGTCCCATAGCTTGAAGAAATAACATGAAGGCTCAGTGCCTTAAAGTCTGTTTAGACAATAAATGAACACAGGATCTTTTTATTCTGAAATCAGAGAGTATTTGAGATCCATTACCTGAGAGATTATTTTCTACCTTCAGTAGATGGATATATTCTAAAGTTACATTCACCTGCTATTACATTTAAATTCACATAGCTCAGAATCAGGATGCAGAGGATGATAACAAAGTGCTACTTTACTAGAAGATCCATTGAAATTCTACTATCAACATGCACGCATCACATTTGCATGCATTTCTCATACCTTGCTTAGATCTTACATGGATAGCTGCCACTTATAAGAAGAAATTTGTGTTCTTTTTCATCTCAGACCTTCTTCTTGTTAGTACATAATATATTTTCATCAGGAAAGCATGAATATGTAAACCTCCTGAACTATATAAAATATGTATTTGTGTAATCACTCATAGCCAGGTCATATTACTGCAATAAATTATACTGCTTGGTGTAATAGTGAGAATAAAACGATTATCATAATAAATAGTGAGGCTAGCATTATTACTGTTCTGGCACAGTGACCATATTATTCTCATTTCAGCCATATTTTTGTCAAGGTAGGTGTTCTAAAAATCATAAACTTGATGATGCTTCTTGCGTTTTAGAATGAACTCCAGAGAAAAACAAGACCCATGCATGGGTGACAAAAATAGCAAATGACCACTCTGTTTTCTCCTCTGAATGCTGGACTACTGTTAATAATCCAACCAACCCAACCTGATTTGTAGGTCTCAAGTACCTTAATGTCAGTGTTGAAGTACTGACTGGAGTAGCACCTCCCAGTGCAATGGAAGGACTGAAGACACCCCAAATTCACAGATGTCATGCTAATCATGAAATCTTATATTCTTTCTTCTTCTGGATCTTAGGGTATTTGAACATTTTTCCAGTCTGTGTTAAAGACAACTTTGATTTTTTCTTTTTTCACTTGTTATCCACTTAGGCTTACTGTTTATTAAAAACCACCTAACTGTTAAACAAGAACAGTGGCAGAAACACCAAACTGCTAAACAGAAACAGTGGCAGCATGAAGGTTAGTAGTTAACAAATTTGAGGAACAGAAAACTAAAGTTCATCCCACACTAGTAGGTAGACTTATCTACCTGAATCTTGTCATTGAGTGGAAGAGAGAGAGACAGAGACTGCCAAGAGCAGAGACATGACTCTCAGACTTTGCAAGAGGCTCATACACCTGTTCTTGCTGGATTTGCTTTAGTGAGAACCAAAGGCAATTATGTTCTTGACTCAGGAGACTCTAATTAAGTGAGACACATCTAGCCCTCACTGTATGTAACAAAAATACACACTGAGGCTTGAATACTTCAGCCATGTAGTTTGGTGAAAAGTGGCCATTTTGTTTCCATTTTGTGGAAAAGGACTAAACTTTTCAAGGAATGAGAGTGTCCAGTCATTGATTTATTTAGAAAATATTTACAGGAAATACAGTTTAAGTTGTGCTTCATTTCATCTTGTGACATCTATGCTGTAAATATCTGAGTTGGTCTTTCTATACTCCATATGTAGTCAGTGGAGACACAGACAGACTTATAATGCAGGTTATCTAGTTATTTTTAACATATTTTTATTATCATTTGGGAATGTCTACTATAATAATTTTGAAGATTGTTTTATCACTTAATGAAAATTTCTAGAACTAAATCTTTAAAATATGTTATTTTAAAGATTAATAAATATTTTAAAGATTAATAACATATTTTAAAGATTAGATTCCATGTCACCTTACATGTAAATTTCTTTATATTATTTTCCAGAATTTACTTTTTAGCTGATCACAGTAACTTGTAATATACTGCATTTCTGAAAACCTGATAATTTCAGGGCCAGTGGTTCTAATCCAAATGTGGATTAGCATAAATTTTGTAAAATATATTCTTACATTAATGTTTCAGTTCTCAAGGTGCCTAATCTGCTAACCATAGCGAGAGGCAAATATTTTCAGAGATAGTAGTCCAAAGTCTGGTCCAACAAACCATATAGAGAAGAACAGAAATACAGCCAGTTTTGAGACAAATGTCAAACCTAGAAATGTGGATCAACCTCTGATAATTTTCAGGGAATAGTACATATTTGAATATATGCATAAATTATTTCTCATATAATAGTTGTAGGTATTTGCTTCATGTAAGACTGAAGCGCTGCTTTGCTAAGCAGTTTATGAACACACTGTGATAGAAAACCCGTCATAAGAAGCTAAAACTCTAAATAAGTAAATTCTTTTTGTGTCTATAATACAAGCATTCAAACTTCATAAAATGTGAGCACCCACATGTCCTACTGAACTAGTTTTAGATGGAGGAGCCGTGAATTTGCATCTATGAAAAATCATTTCAGAAATTTGTTATGCAAATAGTACAGCACTCAGAAGGTAATTTCAAAATATTTACAAAGCACATGATGTGATGCTTTATACCCTCCCACTTGCTACATAACTAGAATGTAAATCTTTTATTTATTGAGACAGGGATTGTATCTTTATCTTCTCAAACTGCATATCAAATTACATGAGTAGGTGTTCTATCATCTGTTTTAGTATCTCACATCATGCAAACAAGTAAGGAAATACAAAGGGAGAAAATAAAATAATAGCTGAATATCCAACATTTATTCTAAGTCTTATCTTGTGAGCTGATAGACTCATGGGATAACATTTGACTGCTGTTGGTATCTATCCTCAGGCATAATTCCATTGCTAATTATTTTTCTTATTACCAATACTAGCAATTAAAATCTTTGTAATTAGTATCACCATGTTTTTATAAAATAATTTGCATTTAGTTAATTTCTCATTATTTTATTTATTATCTCTTCTTTCACCTCCTCCCACAAACAACAATGAGTTGGTCTCAGCATGTGTTTTCAGAAAAGATCAACTGGTTCTTCACTTGAAACCAGGTAAGAAACATTGGTCTACAAACTGTCCAAAACATCTTGGGTATGCCTCTACATGAATATATAACATTAGTGACAACATTCAAAACTCTTTATCATTATGACCCCCCTACTGACTTTATTTCCATCAGGATGTGACAAAAAGTAGTTGTCACAAGGGAAAAAGCAACTAATGCAGTTAGAATTAAGAAAAACGGTAGATAAATAGGAACATATTAGGGTCTTGCCAAGAACTGAATAGGAATAACATGGAGAAAAAATTATTCTAGAGTACAGAAATCTGATACCCTTTGCAATAAGCTGCAAAAAGACAAGGGAACAGCTTGTGAAGATCATCTTAAGCTGTAAATCTGGATCTGAATCCAACTTTCTGAAGGAACAGGGACATTTTTCCTTAAAGGTTTAGATCAAATAAAGGAATGTATACAGAACTCATTTCTGAAAGTTACTCAGCTGGTGCTGAATTTCCGTGACATGTGCTGGCTGTTACTGTGGTGGCCTGACCCCCATCAGCTGTCTCTGGAAACCTTCCTGCTGTGCTCCCAAGTCTACAAGGATATTGATGATTTTCTTGCATTCTATTGTTGCCATCTGTTGAGTGCAGAGGTCCACTACATTGTAGCTTCCTGTGCCATCTGGTTTGCACTCATAACCTGATTCATGAGACTTTTTGGGTGGGCAGAAAGCAGGCTGGCACGCTGAATATTCATACTGGATGAATATTCCTCTGCTTCCATGTTTAATACACCTTCCCATATCAGTAGAATGAATTGTCTTGTATGTCTGCAGTCACCTGGTGAATCCCCACAATGACCACCAAGCAATTTAGAGCAATCGTTTTAGGACAAATCATTACACCTGGGATTTACAGTGTATTGAATTGGTTGTAGCTATTGAAATTAGCTTATTTGAGAGTGGCTTAGGTACTATGCATTTTGTGCAGTCTTATGGAATGACCTTATTGTGATCTTGAAATGCCAGACCTGCACTAGCTTTACAGGATGTAATTTTGCAAGATGAGAGAATATGCATAGATTTTCAGTGTCCATGTCTTCTTGGCACCTAAACTCTACTCAGATAAAAACTAAAAGCTTTTTATTTATTTATTTTTAGTATATTTATTCCTCCTGGATTCATAAAAGCTAAGGTTCAATGTCCATATTCCACATGTATCTCAGCTGTGTGGCACTCCTTGCAGCTCTTCTCAGACTGTATATACTTTCAGTACATGGCTGATCCTGCTTCAGTACCCTACTAGTTGTTACTTTTCACATTTTTTTTTTTTTTACTCAAACAAATATCTTATTTAATAACAGAGATTTATCTTTCACATATACTGTCAGTTTTATTGCATTTAGCAGTAATGTACCACCTGATAACTTTCAACATGAACCTACCAGATTCCCTACCGTACAACACAGTGGTCATCTAGGAATCTAAAACAAGCAGCCACTATCTGTGCCCAACATAGCTCCATGTTCTGTGTGCAGCAAATCAAACACAACTTGGACACTTTGAATGCAATATAGACAGAATACAAATCCACATGAACAATAGCCTTGTTTCAAACTTACAGACAGGAGCTGATTAGTGCACATACAGTGTAGACTGGATTGGAGCACATGTACAGATGGTTTTATGAATACTTTGGATTTCTACCATTTTCTTCATTAGAATATTGGCAGGTATAAACTCTTCTTATTATGGGAAAATACAAAACACACTGTCACACAAACCTCTCCTGGCTTCAACTGCAAATGATATCAAGGAAGATTTTTTAGGGCAACCTGATATTGCAATACTAAAAATAAAAATTCTGCTTATAATAGCTGTCTATTTGGTACTGTGCCTATAAACTATTTGCTCTTTCAGATAAGATTAATTTTCTAAAAGTTGTATCTAGTACAAGACCATTATTTAAACCCTCTCTACAGACAATGAAGAAGTAGTGGTGCAGACACTTCCAGAGGATGATTAATCTCACCAGTCTTAGGCACCTGTCTTTCTCCATTGATTATGAAAGCGTCCCAGGTGGCCACCAAAGACTAGACACATGTTTTTTATATGGCTGAAGAAGTTTAAGGAGATGAATCATTCTCTGGGTAGTGCTAGCCTTTGTCCAAATCTGATTTTTGACTGTGATACCTAAAAATTACCAGAATGTATTATTTTTATTCTGCAAATTGAGATACATTAAACATTTTTCATGTTTTTCTTGTGTGTGTAAAACAAAATCCTGCTGTAAAATGTAAACAGTGGAACATCTTCCACTTTAGGTTTTGCAATCATTCTCCATTGTAATAACAAGTACACATTTTTATCAGCTGGAAGCTAAGTAGATAACTTTGTACATTTATTTTTGAAATGTCTACAATAGGTTTATGTCATACTTCCTTAGGAAAAAAAAAAAAAAAAAAAAACACAACAAAAAAGAAAGGTTTAAATATTCTGCATGAAATAATCAAACAGAAGAGATGTAGGATTTTTTATTTTTCTTCCTCTAACACATTTCAATGTCAGTAGAAATGTCTTCATTTTGATCAAGTTTTTACCTGCAATTCAAGCACTTTTTGAAAGGTGAAAAACTTGTTGATAAAAATTGGATTTCAGGCTCTTTATAGAACTACCCAAACTTCAAATGAAAAAAACTTTCCTTGGTACATTAAATCAACAACAAAACAAACAAAAAAACAACACCACCCTCAAAACTACTGGAAGAAGTATCCATATTTTTTGTCAGCTAATCCAAGAAGACAGACAGTTGACAATCTCTCAGAGGTCATATGCCAGATTATATTAGAGATTAGTTACGTGGGGACTGAAAGATGCTGCCTTTCAAAGGATCCATTCTCTTGACATTAACTTACTTTGCTGCTGCTGCTGATCTAGTAGATTGGAGAGACACACTGCTTTTCTCTTCTAGGGGTCTCACTTTAGAGGATGCAGCACCCAACTCCAGTCAGAGCTTGCCTATGCCACCTCCTTGATGTTGCATAAAAAACTGATCTCTGCAACTGGCAGTGGCAGTATGAAATGGGAAGAAATCTCCATCTTTCCATACAGTGTTGTTCTTTTTGAATCCAGTTCTTTGGGATGCATGTCTCACTCAAATGTGAATAGATGAGCATATTTAAAACCAGATGCCAGACATCTGTGCCTGTGCAATCCACCTGTCACTGCTGCAAAAATGGGGATAGCAGGGAAACTACCATCAGACCTAGAAGCTTTCATGTTGGGAATACAGCCTTTGATGAAAAGCGCTAACTGAGCTGACTGTTTCTCTGGCTCTAGCAGATCTACTGATACACTACAAGATCTTCTGTAATTCAGTCATAAAAAAGTAAGGTTTCAAGGGCTTGCAAAGGAAGAGGACTATTCTCTTGTTCTCACTTTGTGCTTGCAGGAAAGAACCTGCAAGCTCTCTTTTAGGCAAGAACCTAAAAGGTTTAGAGGGCAAAGATCCAGTGTTGCTCTCCCACTGTTGCAAGCTTGGAAAGGGCACCATCAGATTTGTAAATCTGTTTGCAAGTAATGACCAACAGGGAAGCAACTGGCTGAAGATGAGCTCTTGTAAATCACACTGTATCAGTTTTCAAAGACCTAATGATTTCTACACTTTACGCAGTAGGAGAGGGAATTATGCAGACTACTTCAGGCTTTCTGTGGCTTAGCAGCAGGAAGGATTCAGATTTGAAAAACTAGTTCCTGTCAGAAACTAGATTATCCTTAATTCACATAAGGAACTCGCCTGTTTGTTTTTTTTTTTTTTTTTTTTTTTTTTTTAATTTTTATTTTTTGGTCAATAAGCACAGCTCAGGGATGTGGTTTGAACCAAACAGAATGAGATCTGGGCAGAGACAGACGTGAAGGCAAGGAAAACTTCTGTGATAATCCCCTCCAGAAACAAAACAATACTGAAGTGGTAAATGGCTTATAGTAGTTGAGGATCCTGTCATAGGATTTGTATCCTGTTGTAGGATACAAATCAAGGGATTTCTCACAGCAGATAGATAGTGAGGGGCAACCTCACTCTGGGGTGAATGACTTACCATTGTACTCCAGAAGTGGTACATTGCTAAGCTGTGACTCTCTGCTGAGCTCGACAAATGTCTCTTATTGTCAGAGCTGAGTGAGGAAATGCTCACAAATCAGGAAGCACAGAGGTGAACAGACTGAGATGAAATAGTTTCCAGCTCCAATTCCTCTCAATAAGAAGGGAGAGAGAAGGGAAGGAAAAAAGGAATACTGTCCTGACATCTCCTGAGGGAGGTGGCTGCAAGATCATGGAGGCAGAGGAGATGCAGGAAGTGTAGAAACTGAAAAGGTGGTACAAGTTGGAAAGTTGTGTTTTGTCACAAGACTCAGAGTGAGAGAAAAACAATGAAATCAGTCATGCTGCCAGACACATGGCCATTGGGAGGGTGCACCACTGTGCTATTACATGGTATGAAATAGCAGATGAAGCCAGTCAGTTTCAGTGTGTGCTGTTAGTGGGCAATGCACAGAAAGTCGGTCCTTTTGCAATTATGGGCATCTCAGAATTGTCACTAACCCATAGTATGTTTGCTTCACTCAACCTGAAGGCACAAGAGCTCACTCCATTTATATTTCTCAAGTACCTGAGTAAAACACAGGCAATCCAAAGCAATCATTTAATCATAGAATCACAGAACGGTTTGGGTTGGAAGGGACCTTAGAGATTTTTTTAATTCCACCCCCCCTTGCCATGGGCAGGGACACCTCCCACCAGACCAGGTTGCTCAAAGCCCCATCCAGCCTGGCCTTGAGCACCTCCAGAGATGGGGCATCCACAGCTTCTCCGGGCAATCTGTTCCAGTGTTTCACCATACTCATTTAGTTTATATATGGCAAAGGTACACTATACCCGCAGGCCCTCTTTAAACACTACTATGTCAATATTAGTCTTATTTTTGAGAAAGAAAAGATTGAATTCAAGCTATCAAAAACCCAAGCATGATAGAGCTTTGGAGAAAACAGATTCAGGAAGCCTAAGTTTTTAGAAGTACCCGGCTAAACAACCATAGACAACGGAAAAAGCCCAGCAAGTACACATTTTACTTGGTCAGAGATGACAGTCTTGCCTTTCACACCCCATTTAGCAACAGTTCCTGCCTTTTTGCTGCCTGTTACCTGCTATGGTTCATTACGTGTGTACACTTTACCCCACACCATTTCCTTCAGACAGCACTCAGCCACACTTAGTTCTTACTTGAGATCAGCAACTGGAAAAGCTTGATGTTCAAGGCCAGATTCCAGGACAAGTGCAGTGTCCTACTGATTAAACTCAAACCCATGAACTGCCACTGTATTGATTTATTTTGTGTATATCTATCAAACTACTTACATGTATGCTAATTATATTGTAGACCTTATTTTTCTTCATTAATCCATAATATTGTTATTTTATAATACATAGATTTTAAAAAGGGGAATTCACAGCTGAAATGTATTTTGAGAGATAGAAATATCATTAATGTGTTACACATGTACGATGATGCCACATAAAGCCCTAATCAGTTTGGGGTAATCTCAGAGTTGACTGTGATTTGAGCTGGAGGCTGGAGAAAGACTGGCGGTCCTTTCCAATTTGAATGATCCTGTGAAGCCAGGTAGAAGACAGAAGAGTTGTTTGTATCCTTCAATTACTTGTAAATCCAGCAAGGATATTTTATAATTTATGCTTTCCAAATTTAGTATGTATTATCTCTTTGAGTCAATATTCACAAATCTGAGATAAAATCTCAAGTGAAAATGAACCAAAAAACCACAATTAACTGACCAAGTAAAGTGGCATTCTTGTCTCAGAGGGATAATATTAACCTGGATGAATAGTTTATTCTCTCAGATAACTAGTGATAGGACTAGAGGGAATGGCCTCAAGTTCTGCCAGGGGAGGTTTAGGTTGGAAATCAGGAGAAATTTCTTCTCAGAAAAAATAGGTATTGGAACAGGTTGCCCAGGGAAGTGGTGGAGTCACCGTCCATGGGGGTGTTCAAGGAAATGTTGGATGTAGTGCTTGGGCACATGGTTTAGTGGGTGACATTGGTAGTAAGAGGATGGTTAGACCAGGTTACCGTGGAGGTCTTTTCCAACCCTAATGATTCTACAATCCTAATTTCCGTTTTCACCCAGGAGAATAAATTTACATAAGGACCCTTTTATTTATTGTATCTGCAAGTACTCCAGTCTGCTCATTGCAGTAAGGAGGATGATCAGCTCCCTGTGAACATAGTTCTTAGGTGGAGGTGTTAGAGGCTTTAGAGCTTGGGCCTGGATCCACGTCACACAAGACTGGGTACCTAATTAAGAGCAAAATTGACTTGGGCTATCTGGATATCAAAAAGAGAGAAAAGCAGTTCAGATTTAAGGTAGTTATATGGATATACTTCTACCCTGACAAATGTAGTGTGCTGTGAGAATCACCACCATATATACCTACCATAAATCTAATCTGCTACTGGGTATTTTTTAATGCAACACAAATAAGAGTAAGTAGCTTTTCTCATGATTTACTCAACTGAATTTAGAAACAAACTGTAAGTACATCATAAAATAACATTGAATTAGTATGTTCATTTCATGGGCAGTTAACCTTTATGTCTCCTTAATAATTGATTTCCCTAATACTCTGTTAATATTATTAGTTTCTTTACTTTATGATCTTTTTTTCTTACCTTTGGCCTTTTATTACATTAACTCTATAAATTTTCATAGAATTGATTAGTTGCAAGAAAGAAGTTGTTATGCTCTTACACTGTTCTGCCTTTCATAGAAAGGAAACACTTCTAATTTTGTTATATATCTCTCTTCACAAGGATAATTGAAATACTGTGGTTACTAATTAAATTAGTGTAACTATGCTAGCTCTGACAAAATGATATGATTTATAGTTTTGGTTCAAAAAACTGTGTAAAACTAAGCTATTTTTATAGTAATGTTATACATTTAGAATGCCATATCTTAATTTTTTCCAGTAATGTGTCATAACCTCTAAGTATTTCAAATTACATTACTTAATCATGCAGGGACAGAGGCAATTTGATGCTATATAACATATAATATTCCAGACAAGAAAAAAGCAAAAGGGTCAGGTCAAGCATTTCAGATTATATGTTGTATCAGAAGCAAAGTGAATGAAATGCTGAAATGTCTCTGCTGGAAGGATAAGCCATTGTATATAGTTTCCCTAATAAAGGGGGAATTCATAAGTATTTTAGAATGTGAATGACATAAAATTTTCACTTTAAAATAGAGACACAGAAATCAGCAATCAGGTCTGTGTTTTGATGGCTTTTTTGCTTGTTTAGTTTTGAATTGTTTGCTATCAGCCTAGGGGCCTGACTGGCTTAGTTAAAATATGTCAACTGCCTTGACTGATTTAATATTGCTACTGTCTAACATTGCTCCCAAATTGTAAATGAGCTTGATCCAACATCCACTAAATTGAATGGAAAGGATCCCAATGGCTCTGACTGATACTGGACCAGTTCCATTGCTTGTATCATTTATTAGGACATTTTGTTTGGCATGATTTAAGAAGTCCTTAGGTAAGACTCACATCTTTTTATCTGCAGTGTTTACTTTCCAAAATTCTGTCATTACTAGAAAGCTTTATTAAAGATCTGCAGAAACTTAACATTGCTTGAAACCTAATGATACAATAATCTTTAAAAGATATTTGCACTGCAGATATCAAGATAGAACGATCCAGTAACAAATCAAATTTCAGAGCATGCTCTTTCTTATTGACCTTTTCAGCTTCAGTGGGCAATTTTCAAATCATCTTATGTTTACAAAGTAATCACTCAGCTTGCTGCTGCAACAAGGTTCAGATTGGAATTGTGCCTCATCTGCACATTACTAGTCTATTGTTTTATTGGTTATCAGAGAATGGTTATCCCAGATATATTAACTAAATTTCATTTATATAAAGCGACCCTTTGATGCTGCTCTTCATACCCTAAATAACCTAGTAAACAACTTGTTTCTTGTAATAGATTTTCCTGGCAAAAAAATATTTTACGTAAATTACTCAATACCAGGTAATTTGTGCTAATGGTCAGTATCCATATTTGAAATATGACTGGTTTAATTACCAAAATTAAGCCAATTTCTTCCATATGTTAATAAAAATAGTTGCTTCAAGAGTCAGATTCTGTGTGTATACAGCTTAGAGCCTGGTCCATAAGAATTCATTTAGAATAATTTCTATACCATTACCAATGAAAAAACCTTAAATGTAAATATTATGTTTTGACAGTGGCCAGTGGTGCAGAGTAGCTATCAATATATGCCATGGTTAGGGAAAATAAAGTTCATGCCTGTAGAATAACTGTTTCACTCAGGACACTTAAGCAGCAAGTCAACTCAAGTAAGCTAAAGTGTTTTATATGAAGCTTTATTTTTCATTCAGATTCAACGGATTATTAAACATTTCCAGATGTCATTTATCTGGAGCCTCCTTTTCTTAAATTTATAGTTTTATCTTGGCGAAGATTATGGATGCAATTTCACAGAATCACAGAATTGTCTAGGTTGGAAGAGACCTCAAGATCACCTAGTCCAACCTCTGACCTAAACTAACAAGTCCTCCATTAAACCATATTGCTAAGTTCAACATCTAAACATCTTTTAAAGACCTCCAGGGATGGTGACTCCACCACTTCCCTGGGCAGCCCATTCCAATGCCTAACAACCCTCTCAGTAAAGAAGTTCTTCCTAATATCCAACCTAAAACACCCCTGGCGCAACTTTAGCCCATTCCCCCTCATCCTGTCACCAGGCATGTGGGAGAATAGACCAACCACCACCTCGCTACAGCCTCCTTTAATTTACTTATAAAGAGCAATAAGGTGACCCCTGAGCCTCTTCTTCTCCAGGCTGAACAAACCCAGCTCCCTCAGCCGCTCCTCGCAGGACTTGTTCTCCAGGCCCCTCACCAGCTTCATCGCCCTTCTCTGGACCCGCTCAAGCACCTCGATGTCCTTCTTGTAGCGAGGGGCCCAAAACTGAACACAGTACTCGAGGTGCGGCCTCACCAGAGCCGAGTGCAGGGGGACGATCACCTCCCTAGCCCTGCTGGTCACACTGTTTCTGATACAAGCCAGGATGCCGTTGGCCTTCTTGGCCACCTGAGCACACTGCTGGCTCATATTCAGCTGACTATAGACCAGTACTCCCAGGTCCTTCTCCACCAGGCCCCTTTCCAACCACTCATCTCCTGGCCTGTAGCTCTGCTTGGGGTTATTGCACCCCAGGTGCAGGACCATGCACTTGGCCTTGTTGAACTTCATGCAGTTGACCTCAGCCCACCAGTCCAGCCTATCCAGATCCTCCCGCAGAGCTTTCCTACCCTCGAGCAGATCGACACACGCACCTAGCTTGGTGTCATCTGCAAACTTACTGAGGGTGCACTTGATCCCCTCATCCAGATCATCGATAAAGATATTAAAGAGGACTGGCCCCAGTACTGAGCCCTGGGGAGCGCCACTAGCGCCTCCAACCGGGTTTGACTCCATTCACCACGACTCTTTGGGCCCAGCTATCCTGCCAGTTTTTAACCCAATGTACGCCAGTTCAAGCCATGAGCAGCCAGTTTCTTGAGGAGAATTCTGTGGGAAATGGTGTCAAAAGCCTTGCTGAAGTCAAGGTAGACAACATCCACAGCCTTCCCCTCATCCACCCAGCGCGTCACTTTGTCATAGAAGGAGATCAGGTTCGTCAAGCAGAACCTGCCTTTCATAAACCCATGCTGACTGGGCCTGATCACCTGCTTGCCCTGTAAGTGCCACGTGATGACACTCAAGATCATCTGCTCCATGAGTTTCCCTTGCACTGAGGTCAAACTGACAGGTCTGTAGTTTCCCGGGTCTACCCTCCAGCTCTTCTTGTAGATGGGTGTCATGTTTGCTACCCGCCAGTCGACTGGGACCTCCCCTGATAGCCAGGACTGCTGATAAATGATGGTAAGCCGCTTGGCCAGCTCCTCCTCCAGTTCTCTCAGTATCCTCGGGTGGATCCCATCTGGCCCCATTGACTTGCATATATCCAAGTGCTGTAGCAGGTCACCAAACATTTCCTCATGGATAGTGAGGGCCACATTCTGCTCCCCATCCACTTCCACCAGTTCAGGGTACTGGGTATCCAGAGAACAACTGGTCTTGCCGCTAAAGACTGAGGCAAAGAAGGCATTAAGCACCTCTGCCTTTTCCTCATCTTTTGTAACTACGTTCCCCCCTGCATCTAGTAAAGGCTGGAGATTCTCCTTAGTCCTCCATTTTGTGTTGATGTATTTGTAAAAACATTTTTGTTGTCTTTAACAGCAGTAGCCAGATTGAGCTCCAGATGAGCTTTGGCCTTTCTAATTTTGTCCCTGCACAGCCTCGCAACATCCTTATAGTCCTCCCAAGTGGCCCACCCTATTTTCCAGAGATCATAAACTCTCTTTTTTCTCCTAAGCTCAAGCCACAATTTTCTGTTCAGCCAGGCCGGTCTTCTTCCCCGCTGGCTCGTCTTTGGGCACGTGGGGACAGACCACTCCTGAGCCATTAAGATTTCCTTCTTGAAGAGTGCCCAGCCTTCCTGGACTCATCTGCCCTTCAGAACCACCTCCCAAGGGACTCTGCCAACCAGTGTCCTGAACAGTTCAAAGTCAGCTCTCCAGAAGTCGAATACAGCAGTTTTACTGGTCCCCTTCCTGGCTTCTCCAAGAATGGAGAACTCTACCATTTCATGGTCACTCTGCCCAAGACAGTTTCCAACCACCACATCTCCCACCAGTTCTTCTCTGTTTGTGAAGAGAAGATCTTGCGGGGCACCTCCCCTGGTAGGCTCACTAACCAGCTGCGTCAGGAAGCTATCTTCCATGCTCTCCAGAAACCTAAACTGCTTTCTCTGGGCTGTGTTGTGCTTCCAGGATATATCTGGAAGTTGAAGTCCCCCACAAGAACAAGTGTTGACGATTTCGCAACTTTTGTTAGCTGCCTGTAGAACTCCTCATCAGTCTCCTCACCCTGGTTTGGCGGTCTATAACAGACCCCCCACCAGGAAGCTTCCCTTGTTGACCTGCCCGCTGATCCTAACCCAAAGGGACTCAACCTTATCATCCACAGCCTCAAGTTCCACGACATCAAAACTCTCTCTGATATAGAGAGCCACACCACCACCTCTTCTGTGCTGCCTGTCCCTTCTGAAGAGCCTATAGCCAGACAGTGCAGCACTCCAGTCATGAGAGTGGTCCCACCACGTTTCCGTGATGGCAACCAAGTTTTAACCTGCCTGCCACACGATGGCTTTCAGCTCTTCCTGTTTGTTACCCATGCTGCGTGCTTTAGCGTAGATGCACTTCAGTTGGGCCATTGCCTTTCTCTCCCAGCCTTGCCATTGTTACCCCTGGCACAGCTCTAACAAGCCTTGTTTCAGCCCTGTCCCCCTTCTCACCTAGTTTAAAGCCCTCTCAATGAGCCCCGCCAGCTCCTGGGCCAGGATCTGTTTTTCCCTTAGAGATAGGGACCCGTCTGTGGCCATCAGGCCTGGTGCCGAGTAAATCGCCCCATGGTGAAAAAAGCCAAAATTTCTGCGTTGGCACCAGCCTCTGAGCCACGTGTTTATCAGGTGGGCTTTCTGTGTCCTCTCAGTACCCCTCCCTGCTACCCTGGGAAAGATGAAAACACCACCTGTACTCCCGCTCCATCCACTAACCATCCCAGTCCCCTAAAGTCCCGTTTGATAGTCTTCAAGTTTCTCTCTTCAATGTCATCACTGCCAGCCTGTACTATTAAAAGAGGATAATAGTCAGAGGGGTGAACCAGGTTGGGAAGCTTTTTGGCAATGTCCCTAACCCTGGCCCCAGGGAGGCAGCAGACTTCCCTACAGGTAGGGTCAGGCCGACAAATAGGTCCCTCTGTTCCCCCGAGAAGGGAGTCACCCACAACAATAACCCTTCTTTCTGTCCTGGCGGAGGCAGTCCTGAGGCATGGAGTTGACTTCCTCGCCCTAGGCATCCTGCTGGGTAGACTTTCTACCTCTTCCTCAGCTACCAGTCTCTCAAGCTCCAGGGCCTCAAACCTGTTGCGTAAGGGCACCTGGGAAGGTGGGGCCAGTAGGGGGGGCATCTCCTGTGATGTCGAGCAGGAACTTGTTTCCATTCCTCCTCAACTCCTAGGGCCCCTGCCTCTGCCCGACAGCAACAGGGCAGGAGGTCCACCCCCATTTGGGGTGTCTCACCCCGGTACCTGTCCTTCAGGCCGCGCAGGGAATTTCTCCACCAGTCTATCTCCTGCTCACACTCCCTGATATCCCTCAACCTCTCGACCTCCTCCTTGAGTTCTGCCACCAGGCGGACCAGGTCACCCACCTGCTTGCACCTCATGCACACAGTCTCTTTGCCCCCCGCAGGTGGTAGCAACAGGCTCAGGCACTCCCTACACCTGGAGACCTGAACTGCTGTATTTCTGAGAGGGCAGTCAGTCTGGGTGTGTACAGACTTCCTAGAGAGAGAGCACTTTGCCTGGTGTACACCATTGCAGCTGAGCTACCCGTCCTGCTCACCCTGCCTGTGCTAACTGCTGCACTACTCCCTTCTGATGCACCATGCCCCGTTTGCCTGCCCTGTTCACCACGCTCCCTAGGGGCAGCTTTTGAACGGCTGGGGAGGGGGCGCCTACGCCTCGTTCTCACCTCGTTCACCTCCCTCTTGAGGGCTGCTGGGTCCTGGTGGCTCCCTCAAGTGGGCTCAATGCCAGAAAAATTAGCCCTGCCTGTCCGATCTCCTGCTCTGCTGCAGAATGCATCTGCCACAGAGCCCATCGCCTCAGCAATTTAGTGTGAACAGATTCTAAGGTGAATAGTGGGAACTAGGAACATAGCTAAACTTATTTCATCCATTCTAATTTTTTTTTTTTTTTTTATGACACTTCATAGGCTTCACTAGATTTATTTGTGCATGAAGATAGGATTAAGATAGATCCAGAAATATAATAAATATTTAATTTGCTTGTATTCAAGGAATAGGTGCTCAAACTATTAAACTCATTTGCATAATAGGAAAAATATAAAATATCTAGTCTTGGATTTTTGGATTTTCTTTTACTATAAACATATAGTTATTTTATTTATTTGTTTTTTAAAATAAATGTGATAAGTATTCCAGTCTATCTATACTACACTTTATAGAATGAATGCCTCTACATAGATGATACCATTTGCTAAAAGAACTAGCAAGAATGGATTTTTTTTTTTTTTTAGGACAAAATATGAAGTTTTTGTTGTTAATAGAAAAAAAATCTCCTTACATTTATCTGGTTAAAAATGGTTCAATTTTAGGAACTATTAAAAGATTTTAAACCTAAATTTACTACAGTAACTCAGGGTGGAAGGCAACTGCTTTTATTGAGAGTTGATTGGCAAGGAGAAGACAAAATGAGGAGATGAAAGAGGAATCTGGGCTTCTCTGCATTAGAAATACATCTGTTATGGTTGAGGGGGGAGAAAAGGTGACAGTTTTCTATAAGAAAATTTCCCTTGCACAGTCACATGCTTCTTTCTTCTGAAGATGTAATCTTCCATCATTTTTTAAATAAGCTGTTGATCCTTAGGGGAAAGGACTTATAGGTGTCTGCATAGTTGGGCCAGATAATACAGGTAGTGAATATGGTTGATGATGTGTCCAATTGGTATTAGGACTGCACAGTTACATATGCATGCTTGTATGTAATGAAATGTCCCTGTAACTTTTTGTCCATATTGCCAGGTCTGAAATCCTTAACTCAGTCTAGGTGTTGTCATGGTCTCAAAGGGACTGCAAGTGTACCCCTAACACGTGAGCAAAGTCTGTACCTGTACACTTATGTTAATTCGGTTAGTTTTTCTTAAAAAGCAAAACAACACCCCCACCCAAAAAAAAAAAAAAAGTGAAAAATTTAACTTTTTTTTTGTAATTCCTTACAACATCAATTACCTCAGCCTTTAAAAAATAAAACTCTATACATTCCCTGTCCACAGAATACATCAGTATGCTATGTAAGCTTATCTTTATATTAGGATGCATGGCTCATGTTACCAATCATATCTTGGAAGATCATGCATACACATGGAAGATCATGATACAGGCTCTTATATAATGAGATGAATGAGGCTCCCTTTCTGAGCTGGTGGTTTCAAAGACAATTTCTGTTTCTCACACTGTTGCAGACATCTCGGAAAACAGGCTAGTTAAGGAAAGTTAACTCAACTAAATCTTACAGGCCAAAATCTTTATAGACCAAAATGATGTATTATATGTATTAGCTACAGCACATGCTACCTAATATTGTGTAAAATATGTACCAATAATCTGACCTTTCAGCACTTGGCAAAGCAATGTTACATTCCTAGGAATTTGTAGCTGGGGAAGAACTGAAACAGGGTCAGATTTGCTTTTATTTGGGGTTGTATTCAGTGATATTGCTGCTTTTGGTATTTTGGAGTGTCATGGTATGATGAGATGCAAATAAAGTTGAGTGTGCCTAAAAGGTACAGACAGATGTCCTTTTTGGAGCATGTGATGAATTGACTAGCTACCTAGTAATGACACTAACGAGTCTTGGAGTTTTCTAGGAGTATTTATAATTCTACAAAAAAAACGTGTCTTTTCTCAAATACTGAGGAAATAAAATATCTAGTCAACTTTGTAACAAAAGCTTTCCAAAAAAAGAAGACATTTAAACTATTTTAATGATGAAATCAAAAAGGTCAAAGGATATCCTTGATGACATTTTAAGTCTTCCCTAGTTATTTGTGACATATTGTACAAATCTTCTCTGCTGTGCTATGCATATACACATATGCTCTGTAACATCTGGAATAATATGTGACTCAGACACTTTTGCTGGAAACACATCAGCCAGGGGATTGCTGAGAGATCATGGTTTTGTTTCTGAATAAGCAAACAATTTTTACTTTCCAAAGGAGAAAAACAGGAACAATATTTATTTTTCACTAATCATTAAGCCAAACATTCCGTTATGGGAATATTTGAGATAACTATCAAAGCTACAACAACCTCATTACTGGAACTACTCTTTGTATCAACTTATGCTGAAATTATTTTATGATTTTGTGTTTTTGTAAATCCACCTGCAGACCAGATCAAAAGCTCTGGGCTGGCACAGAGACATTTGACTGATATATTTTTCTACCACAAATTGTAGGGTCTTCCATTTGAGAGTATTTGATAAAACAATCTTAGACAAGCATCAAAATGTTAAGGCAGGAGGGAAAGTCTAACAAGTCTCGCATTATTCTGTCCACTGAAGTATTTATTAACCTTAAGGGATATTACTGGTCACAGTAATGCTTTCCTGGTCACAACATGTTGTCCTGATAATAAAAAATAGATTTTTCCAATATATCACTCTATAACAAGCACTGAAAATGGCTAAACTGTGGTAACTTAAATCTAGACCCCTGTTGTCCTGTCTGTTTTATTGCTCATGACACGCAGTTACCTGATAGAAGTGTGTTCAACTGGAAAGGAATTTCCTGGGCCACCGAATCCTTTCCAGTCATCCCATTTCCCTCCTTGCCCCGACTAAGACAATGCTGTAATATAACATCTACTCCATTTACCTTCCAAACCACAGGCTCACAACCATTCCAAACACCCTGTTATAAATCTAAGACATACAGTAGGAGAGAGGAGAAGCCACAAGCTATAATGAGCCATAGGGGAACACAAGGTCATCACTCATGTCTGGGAGGTCTTCGATATAAGAGACTTTGTTAGCTGACAGAAGTGAATCTGGAAGAATGCATTCCCTAGAGAAGCCAAGAAAGGAGAGGAGCTCTTAATGCCTGATATAATCATCTTTCCTCAGTCTGTTAACCTTAAAATTGGAAAGAAGGTAAGGTGTCTTCAGAACAGGCTATCTGTGAAAGGACACAGGGCAGTGGGCTGAGAGCAGACAACTGAGTTCTGCCAGCTGGCAGCCAGTCATAAAGGAACTGCATGGTCGAATTTAATGCTTGATAGACAACAAATTAATTAAATTGTAATATTGCTATTCAGTTAAACCTGGTCCCTTGAATTCTCTCTAGATACCCATGTGTCTGGGATTACAGATACAGGAAAACTGGATCTGTTTGTCTTAGTAGAAAGATAAACTGTATAAATAGAAAATATATCAGAGCTGCAGTTTAGCTTGGAAAGAAAGGAAGGAAAGAAGGAAGGAAGGAAGGAAGGAAGGAAGGAAGGAAGGAAGGAAGGAAGGAAGGAAGGAAGGAAGGAAGGAAGGAAGGAAGGAAGGAAGGAAGGAGAGTATAAAACCAGAATGATGCTAGTTTTACATAATGATTTCTTCAAGGAGCAGCAGTGGGAGCCATAAAAGTAGCTCCTGCAGGAGGCTCTTTACCTGGTGTGACTGTCCAAACACTTTTGCCTGCTTTTGAAAGCAGACAGACAGCTCCAGTTTGCAGCATTATTTTTATATATGTTTTTAATACCAATGCATTCAGATTTCTCTCTTCCTCTTCCTCTTTTCTTCCTGTTCCTTTTCTTTCCCTTCCCTTTCCTTTTATTTTTCTTCCATTACCAGTGCCAGACTAGAGTTTTAAGAATTTTACTTTAAACAAAGATGTGCAACTCAGGCAAGGAGAGATGTGAGTTTCAGCAATATGCAGTTCAAGCTAGCCTTCAGCTACTTTCTGCATCTTTATCTTTACTGTCTACTCAGTGATTCTGGAATGTAAACACAAAAAGAAAAAGCCTCTCAGAAGAAATGTCCTTCTGACTCTGTAATAAAGTGTCACTAAAACAGTCTGCAATCAGCACTGGGGAAAAAAAGGATCATCAATACAGGAAAAAAGAATCATATTTCAAAGACTGACAGCAGATCTAAATCTGGATGCTGCAAAGCAAAGGCCAAGTCTCATTGAAGCCAAGAGTAAACCTTTGTCTTAATTTCAGTGGGGGAGGGATGTTGAGGCATATCTGAGCTTTCATGTTCTCTGGGGAAGAAGAGTGCAGAGGAGGTGTCATGGTTTTGTCTAGGATAGAGTTAATTTTCTTTGGAAAGGCTGATATGATGCTGTGTTTTGGTTTTCTGATGAAAATAATGGTGATAATGCACCAATGCTCTTAGTTGTTGAAAAGCAGTGCTTGCACAGAGCCAAGGACTCTTCTGGTTCCTATGCTGCCCTGCCAATGAGGAGGCTTGGGGGGGGACACAGCCAGGACAGCTGGCCCAGGCTGGCCAGAGGGATGTCCCGTGCTGTGTGGTGTTACTCTCAGCAATAAATGTGGGGTAAAGAAGGAGGAAGGGGAATGATGGCATTTGTCTTCCCAAGACACCGTTACATACTATGATCCTTGCTTTCCTGGAAGTGGCTGAGCACCTGCCTGCCCATGGGAAGCAGCAAATAAACTCTTTCTTTTGCTTTGGTTGCACATGTAGCTTTTGAATTATCTGTTAAACTGTCTATCTCAGCCCATGAGTTCTTGCACTTTTACCTTTCTGATTCTCTCCCCCATCCACCTAGGGAGAGTGAGTGAGCAGCCGTGTGGACTGAGCTGCCTGCCAGGGCTAAACCACATCAGGAGTAGAAAGATGACCAACAAATAACATCTATTGTTTAGATCCTGGAAAAAAACAGCAGCAACTTGACAGAGTTGGCAGGGCTCCTGGGAGCTCCTTATTTTACCTCTTGTCTTTGGGACCAAATCACTTTGGACTTGATTTGGAAAGTTTTAGGTTTATTTAGCCAGCCAGCTGAGGACCTTGGCTCTTCTGGTAGCTATACACACTGGCAGAAATACGCATGTGCTAACATCTGTCTTAACAGGGAACTTAACCCACTGAACTAACAGGAATTTAATGTGGCTTAAGATCAGGACCCTGATTTCACATCATTTAAACAGTTATAACTACTCTGATTCACAGAAATTTGAGAATGCAGAATTTTCATCACTCTGATTTTATTTATATAAAATAGTAATTGTTCATCAGAAAACTAACATATTTCTCTGTACTTTGGATCTATCATAGGAGCTGGAACTGAAATTCATTTCATTAAAGTGAATTAATGAATTTCATTAAAATGGCACCTTTTAGGTGCCAGCACAGTTTGTTATGCATGACAGTCTCCAAAATGAAGAATAAAGTGAAGGGAAAAGAAAATGGAAAAAAGATTCATGAAACTATTAGAATTGAACTATAATACCAGAAAAAAAAATCCGGATCATCCAAGATTTTGTAGTTAGTGTATTTCCAACAAAAACAGCAAAAACCCCAGCCTCATGCAAAACCATGAACATTATTTGGGTCACAGGAAGGAATTAGATGAGACAGGGAAAGGAAAAAGTAGTCAAAGCCACATTAAGTGACTATTGTATCCTAAGGGCTTAACAATTTATGGTCTCCTAAATATCTCAATACGCTTTCTGATTTTGATGGGGCACTATTAAGCATTATGGCAGGTGAAGGCTTCCATCAATATATGTGTTAATCTGGCCCTTGGGATGTCTGAGGAATTTCTGTGCAGAGAACTACAAAAGTGATCAAACTCCCAGAGAACAATTATGAGGTGTTACACTGGGTGTTAAGGATTTCTGAAGTTGTCTGATATCACATAATAAAGTTGAAACAGAGGATTTAAATAGCTCTTTGGCAGAATACTGTCTTTGCTAATCATAAGCTCTAGGGAAAAGTTTCCAGCTGGATGTTGAACTGAATTTCAATGATGGTAAAAAGCAGAGAAGACAGGCTGCTCCACGGATGGACAGTGATGTCTTTTTATCTCATTCATTAGTAATGACAAAATAATTCATTTTTAGTTTATTCAGTTATTAAACTTACAGAAGAAAGAACCTCTAGCTGTCTGCACAAGAATTTAAGTCTTTTCCACTGAACCTGATTGTGTGCCCATAAGTACATCTTCATGTATCTTTGTTCAAAGTCCATTGATAATACAGCATATAATATGACACAATCTTTTCAATTATCATGAGTTTATCGGTGGCTCCTGAGGGGAGGTTCCTGAGGAATAATTCAACTGCATGTTGTAAACTTATCCCAGACAAGAACGCAGAAAATTTCTTACCACATAATTTCAGAATATGTTATTTACCAGATTAATATTTCAGAAAAAAATAAGTTAAAATAAAAATTAAAGCATTAACAAAAATATTTTAGAGTGACTTCAGATGTATTATCAGGAATATCTCCTCTCTCTTTTTGTCCAGAAACCATTAGCAGTAAATTAATCAGACAGAGAAATAAACAAACAAACAAACAAACAAATTCTTATCAATACAAATGAAAGTAGTATTTTTTTTTTTCTGAAAGAGAAAATATAAGAATTCTACAATCTTGTAATTTTATAATCTAAACATATTGTATATTCCTACTTTTAATGATCAGAGTCTTTCTAGAATAGTTACAGACCAAGGCACTATGACATAGAGGCCATCAACCTCAGCAAATATCTTAACATAGTTAATGTCATGGAAACATCTCTATCTTTGAAAGTATATTTCTTACATAGTTATTCTGTCTTACTGTAAAGGTCAGGCGTTGTTAAGGTCATACTGTTAACTGTCAGGCATTGGAATGGGTTGCCCAGGAACGTGGTGGAGTCACTGTCCCTGTGGGTGTTCAAAGAAAGATTGGACATGGAGCTTAGGGACATGGTTTAGTGGGTGACATTCATGTTAGGGTGATGGTTGGACCAGATGATCTTGAAGATCTTTTCCAACCCTAATGATTCTATGATTCTGTGTTTCTGTGGTACACCCTTGGATTCCTTAGGTGGAATTTTGATACATCTAGATGTCTACAGCATAGGCATATTAATGTGAATACATCTGCTTAAACTCCCACTGCCTCCAACAGAGATCTCTGGCAGGATTCAGCTCTAGATTCTTCTAGATCTGTACACACTGGATATCAGGCGTGAGCTACACAACTTGGATTTCTTTCATGATTGACACAAAGAAATAATTGCATCCTGAAAGGGATTCACCTGACCTATCTCAGACCTATATTCTCAAGAAGAATTTAACTACTCTCTGAAGCTGTCTGTTTATCTCCATTGACAGCTAAGACAACTGACTACGTCAAACACAATGATCTACCTCCTAGACCTATAGGTTATAAAAGATGATTCCTTTCTCTTGTAACAATGTATCTAAAGATCTCTAAGTGAATACTGAGTGATTGGTTTTGTACACAATAATTTACTATTCTGGGTCACACTCCCTCATAGCGAGGTTTCTTGAATTGCATGGCTCAGGTAGTCTGTTGCAGCTGAGTGATCATGGCAACTTGTGATGGAGCCTGATTATGGAGACCCTTTGGCATGCAACTGCCTGTCATAAGTGTTATAACATGAGTGACTTGCAGACTGGATGGGTGAGCTGTCTTGGTCTATGTTGATTTAAATTCTCCATACAGCCACAGCCTTGTTAAATCTCCATAGATGATTTTTTTTCTCTCTGGCAATACCTGTCTTTCTATGGAGTACAAGCACTTTCAAGCAGTGTCAGTCATTTGGAAAAGATCATTGATTGGCTACTTCTGTACAGAGTTACCTGAGAAAAGAGAATGAGGTAATACCAGACTATGCAAAAGAATGGGTGGTTAGAGGAACACACTTTCAGAAACTTCAGATTATCTGTGCCTTGTATTGCTCTGTTAATGTCAGGCAAGAAAAGAAAGTCCCATACTTTACAAGAATAAACAGTGTTACCATAAATTCCCTTTTTTAAAAGAAAATAACATCAATGCTAATCCTAGAGCAGGACTCACAGCTTGGAATTTGGCATTGCACTGAAGTGCAATGATGGTTTATTAAACTAGTCAGTAATAGCTATTTTGGGCTTCTCTGTAGCGAAAAAGTCACCATTTTAATGTAAAGTTAAATTACTACTCACTGCTATAGAAAGAAACTCTTTACTTTAATATTTGAATTTTTAAAGCCTGACTATAAATTGCTAGAGGTGAATTGTACACTAACACTATAAAAATAAAATGGAAAACCTCTAAAGTGCTGCAATCCAGAAAATATATGCACTGTTATCACAGATCGTAAATGCAACTACAGATAATTTTAAACATATGGTAAGCTTCTTCTTAAGTACTTTTATTTTAGGGAGCATAACTGTGCTCTAAATTTTATTGTAGTCACAGAATAATTTTGCTTTGAACATTTGTGTAGGTAAATCCAGTGCTGCTCATAATGATATTTATTGAACCTGGATTGGTTTGCAATTTGCAAGTCATTAATTCAGTGTATAATTCCAAATAAACAGGGACTTTCCCGTGTAGTTATTTAAGTCAACAGCAATATGTTACTGTAAAATATTAGCTATCAACCTTTTTTTTTTTTTTTTTTTTTTTTTTTTTTTTTTTCACAAGTAGCAGAACTAATAAGGTGCAGTATGTCTATCAGTTACTTTCTGGCACTTTTCTATACACCATTGAATCTCGCTGCTGCATTTCACATCCTCAGTTGCGGTCTGAATTTAGCTGAAGATGAATTCCTTTTAGATTAATTCTTTTTTTCCAGACAAATACTGCTGAAGTCTGACCCTGAGCTGGTAATACTGCAGTAAGGAACCTCAAGGGAATAAGGCATCACTAATTAAATGAATGTTTGTACCTTTCTAGAGTTTTAATTTAAAAATTAAAAAATGTACATAGAAAGTCATAAATGCTTCAAAACAATTAAAATAACAACACAAAACAACACAGTTACTATTTTATTGTTTAAAACAATTTGTATTATTGGTAGAATGTGAATATTAGTAACGTAAAAAAACTTACTTTGCACTTCATCACATACATAAAAGTAGTAGCAGTTAACAATTTAAAGCAAATGGTTAAAATGGGCACAGGCACAGGGTTAGCTATAACTGCAAACATGAATTAGGTTTGAGGTGCAGAGTTTGCTTTAGGATTTTTAAAAATATTTCAAATTATTATTATTTAAATGCAGAGTCTGTAACTCGCTTGCAATTTGAAGAAAAATTCCCCCTGGATCAGATTTCTAACAGATATTTATCTATGAGAATGAGTGAGCTACAGAGGCTATATCATGACTTTTTTTTCCTGCTTCTTTGAGATCTGACTGAAATGTATAGTAACTGAAGCACATGAACCCTTTAATTCAATGCATGAGAAAACTAAGTGTTTTTTCCTGTTACCTCTTGTCTTACACAGGTAATAAGGTATGGATTGTCATATTGATTCCTCATTTTAATTCATCTTTTATTTTGATACCCCCAAACAGTCTTTAATAAATCCTTTTTAATAGGCCTCTTCTATTTATGCTCAGTGACACAGGATCATGAATATGTTCTGCCAGTGTCGAACCTGTTCAAACATCAGGCTTCTGATCATTCAACACTTCCAAAAATATCCTTTGATATGCAGACTGACTAACAAAAACTGAACACACATCTGAGTGGAACCAGGAGTTAAAGTTTGGGGACTATGAGTAGTAATAAGAAAAAGAAAAACAGAATTAAGTTCCAATAAAATCTTAATGTGTTTTCATTATTATTAATAATATTATAATGGCAGTAATTTGAAACCCAGTGGACTCTGGCACTACACTCTAAAAAAAACAACAACCCAACCACCAACAAACAACCAGACAAAACCAAACCAAACCAAACAAACAAAACAAAACAAATCAAATCAAACCAAACCAAACCAAAACAAAAAACAACAACAGAATAAATTGACAATTCATTCTCCTTGGTCACTACACTCTAAACAGTCTCGATAAAAGAAAAGATTGGTGTAGGCATGATGGGGTAAATCATAAAGTCCACCAGAGTAATGCAGTATTTTGAAAGGAAAAATGATGTTATTAATTTCTTTTAACATTCTTGTGTGAGGAGAGCATACACAAGTGGGCTTCAGATGTAGATAGGTTGTGAAGTGATACAAAAAGAAGTGAGTAGGATTCCAATGAGTAGAGTCTGAGGGAGAACTGAAGTGTTGCTGAGATAAATATGTAGTGCAGGAGGCTGATAGAAAACACCACTTAGAAAATGTTAAATATCCAAGGGGACAGTCATATATTTTGAGAGAAAGTTTTCTATGTCTGATACATGAAATAGGTCCCATCTTCTGTTGTTAGTGGTGGATGCAGATGCACAGTTCTGAGGCCAGATTTCCCTGGAGTGGATTTACCATGTAGCCAGGGCAGACATATGAAATGCAAATAAGAAGGTATTCCCAGATGCCTTAGTATCTGTGTCCTGTGTCCTGTGCTCAAGCTGCTGTTAGTCTCCTCTCTGCCCCATTAGGTCTTTGCTGGAGAATCAGCATACAAGATATGTGAGCTGGAGACTGCAGAGGTGGTGTGATGTTGCAACACTCTATTTTTCCCACTTAGTGTCAGTCATCCAGTCTCCTCACACCATCAAACTCTTTATCCCTCTTCTGATACTGTTGGTAAGCCTTTCTAGTTTTGCTAGCATTTGTTATGACTATAACCACAATGGGTGAACTAAACTGACACAGATATATTTAGCAAAAGTACTGTGTGAAACAACAATGACATTTGGTCCCTATTAATCTGAACTGAACATTATTTACAGACCATTTAGTCCACAGCAATTGGTCAGTCACTTAAAACAACATGACTAATCAAACTTTTTATTTTTTATTTTTATTTATTTATTTTTTATTTTTCCTGTTTTACTTCATCAGAAAATGTGGTTCTGCTAAAAAAGAGATTCTTGGGAAGAATCAATTTGATGAAATTCATCCACGCAATTTCTCAGGTTGAGGACAACTTTGTGGTTTTTATTTTTTAATTTTATTTTATTTTTTATCACCAACAAAACTGGTGGAGAAGACAGATCCTGTCCTGGTCATTACAGCATTCTGACAGACTGGGAGAACCAGGTTTTGCTCTGTGACCTACCTGATTATTTTGAGTTCTGCTCCTCTGCCCTGATCTGTCTGTCTCACTTTCTTATATGTCTTATTACATTTTCCATGGCTTAAAAGAAAAATCAATTTTATTCTAGTGTAAAATGCATTTTACAACATTTTTTAGTATTTTGCTGCATATGAGAAACAGTGCCTACCTAAATCTATCACTGAAAATAGAGGAATGAATCATAAAAAGTCTAAGTAATAGTGACTTTGAGTATTACCAAATACTAATCTCTTTAGTTTTACTGATATATCTGGTATTAAACAAATGTATAACTACAGTTTCATTGGGGTTCTGTTCTAGGTTAGGCAGGTAAGTAAGAACCATAACATTAAATGTCAGTGCTTAATGCCATGGTGTGAAGCAATGAAAAGTCAATAAAGCTTTTGCATTTGTTGTTTTCTAAGCAAATAAAATAGAAATGCTGTTGCTCAGTGCTTTTCTATTATTTCAAATGCTGTTTCATAAACTACAGAACAAAGATCAGTGGTAGAAACCAGCCCAAAAAAATTATATGAGGAAAGTGCAATAGCCTGCATGGGAAAAAAGAATAAAAAATTGTAGGTCATGGAAAATAAAGACATAGAACTGCACAATTAACATGAGGAATAAGCTGTAGATCCTCATTAACAAAGTCTTTGGAATGTTCTTGAGTGAAGGTCATTATTTACTGTCAAAGATTCAATCCAATTTCAGCAAAATTACACAATGCTAACAGAACCTGAGGTCACAGCTGCCTGACAAGAGAATCATTACTATCTTTGTACTCTTAATTAAAGGAAAGAATGATAAGGATGCTACATCTTAAGTTAGTAATGTGATTTTTCTTTTTGAGTCTGACTGAACTGCTAGAATGGAAATCTGGTATAAGTTTGAAAAAGAGTAATAAGCAAATTAGAAAAGCATGAATCATAGTTGACTAACCGTATATATATAAATTGGTTACTTCACAACCATTTTATAAGCAGAGATAGACAAGGAAAAAAAAAAACAGTATAAATTTGAACTAAGGATTTTTGGATGATGTCCAGGCTAAATCTTAAAGTATATATTTAACATTCAAAGAAAGTTGTGGTTAAGTTAAAACAGAAATGTTACACTTATGTGACACGTGACTATGACTATCTACCATCACTTTTTGGATGAATTTCCACATCATGACGATTTTTTTTTTTCCCTAAAGAGTTTAAGTTTAGATCATATCCTACTAACAGCTATAATGCAGAACTGATGTGCTAACTGTGGAAATATTGGATACAGGAGTCTGACTTAAGAAAGCTACCTTAAATTTTAATAAAGGTTCCTCTCCAGACTTGGAGGAGAAGGAATGGAATGTAGATTGCAATAGGCGTTAATCAAAAGTCAAAGTTTTTGACTTCTAATGTGACTTTCCGAAACCCAGAGACTAGCTGGGTTAGGCAAATGTAATTCAAAACTGTTGGTCCCAAATTCATCTCAGCAAAAACTATGGAGTGATTATGGAGTCATAATAAAAATTATGGTCTGTCTGTGGGAACCTACTGAATTTAGGAATACAGTTCACACAGTAAAGACTAGAAATTCAGCTATCTCTAGAGGTCACTCACATTTTAAAAAGACTCTTGGATCCCAGTTGAGCAGACTCGTCAGGTGCTGAAGTCTGTATAAATAAACCTGGATCTTTGTGATTTTTGTCCCATTTTTGCTGGATAGCTTTGGAAATATAGGTTTTCTAGGCACAACAGGGTTTTGAAGTGCATTTGTTAATCAAAAGTGCAAAACTGCAAGGTAAGGTAGAATGTTTGAAGATTGATTATCCACACTTTTTTTGCTTCCTAAGGAAGCCTCTGATTAATTGCTATATTTGTTATTCAGCATAATTTGTCCAAATTCAAATGCCAGATCAGTGCAACGGTCTACTTATAGTAAGTAAAAATGCAATAAATGAAACATCCATTCTGAATATAACAATGGCAAAGCATCTCCAACTAGATACATAAGCTGAAGCTGATAAGCAAAAATACCCCTGCAAAGACAGAAGGCAATTGAGCACACCATACAAAGGAGAGAGCAGCTCTTATTAAAAAAAGATGGAGAGCAGTGATTCATTTCCTAGGCAATTTCACTATTATTTATACTAAAACTAGATTATTGTATTATTCTAAATGTTCCCTTGCTGCTGGGTAGTACAGGGGAGAAACCATTGCTTGTTAACTTTGGGTTACAGTTTTTGCCTTGATTAGTTATCACTAATCAGAAAAAAATACAGCTTTCTTATTCTTAGTAATGAAATTCAGAATCCAAAGATCAAACTGAAATATGATTAATTATTATGAAATTAATCTGCTTTCACACACTGTATTAAGAAAAATGTACCTTTTTACTTTCCCTTTACAAATATACTTTCTTTTATATAAAAGTATCCTGTGTTAAAGAGAGAGTGTTTTTGCTTTACAGCACCTTAAGACCTATTTTAATACCTTCCCTCCAAACCTAACAAACGAAAATCAAATAAAATCAAGAAAATGGTCTTAAAACATGGTTGATAACTTGAAGACTAGTATTCTATCAACATTTTTTTATCATGTCATTGCTATTTATTTCATATTTGCCTTTTGGTATAATTGTCAATGCCTTATTGTTTGTGATTTAAATAGTTTCGTCTTTCTGTGAATAATGAATCTAGCTGATGGATATGGGAGTATCTGTGCTCAGGTGAATGGGAAAAATTCCATTGATTCATTAGTGCTAGTATTTTACTACTAATCTGTAGGAAAAATGAAGTCCAGATTATTTTATGACACTACCAAATATCTAGGAGTGCTGCTTTTTATGTGCTGTTATATACGATTCTGCCCTGGGGTACAAAGAGCAGCATGGACAGCATTTCCTTTGCAGCAAGAAGCAAGTGATAAAATATGGAGAAGGTAAGTGCAGAGGAGGCAAATGAAGGAGCCTCATCTTGTTGGCAAATGAATGAGAGTAACCAACAGCAAAAATAAAAGAGTGGCCTGGAAAGTCAAATTGAAGTTTCAAAGTGTGTGGATTATACGTGTCTCTTTTCTCAGTCTGCTTATTCTATAAACAGTTTGTCACAGGTCACTTTCTAAATAACAGTGTTCAGAAATAACACTGGATACTTTGTTTTACCAGTTATCTTTGTAAATACTTGCTTGAACTGGAAAAGAGGTTCATATACCTACCCTCCCACATACCTAGAACAACCTTGAACAATTGCTAGAATGATTTGTCTGTGACATAATAAATCTCATCAGTGAATTTCTTTCAGAAGATGAGATTATCATGGCTATGTCAAATAAGGAATATTTCAATAAAATAAAGATTACCTAGAAGTTTTCTGTACAGCATTCTGAAAGGGTTTCTTTTTATGTGTCTCATGAGTCTCTGTTCTACAAACCCATACCACAGGGTATTCCCTTTGACATACAGATTCTCTGTTAATAGCAATATGAGAATTTATGTGAGCACAAAGGTTTCAGCCATCACTTACATTTCTATGAGGGAAAAGGTAAACCTATAAGGAATATTCAAAAAATCTCTCAGGCACTTTCAACACAAATAGTTAAGACACAGGAAAGATGCATTTTGCAGACTTGAAAATTTGAAACCTTTTTTATTATTTATTTTATTTTATTTTATTTTATTTTATTATTTTATTTTATTTTATTTTATTTTATTTTATTTTATTTTATTTTATTTTATTTTATTTTATTTTATTTTATTTTATTTTATTTTATTTTATTTTATTTTATTTTATTTTATTCATAGAATCATCATAGAGTCATTAAGCTTGGAAAAGACCTCCAAGGTCATCTGGTTCTATCATCTCTCTACCCCCCACTACCACCCACTAAACCAAGTCCCTAAGTACCACGTCCAACCTTTCCTTGAACACCCCAAGGATGTCTGTGACTCCACCACCTCCTTTGGCAGCCCATTCCAATACCTGACCGCTCTTTCTGAGAAGAAATTTCTCCTAATTTCCAAACTGAACCTCCCCTGGAGCAACTCGAGGCCATTCTCTTTTGTCCTATTGCTAGTTATCTGCAAGAAGAGGCTGACTCTCAGCTCCCCACAACCTCTTTTCAGGTGGTTTTAGAGAGCAATATGGTCTCTCCTGAACCTTTTGTTAGAAAAGGCTATGATAGCAATTTAAAAATTAAACAAACTCTCCTGCTCCAGAATGTTTAGTGGTGAATTATCCTTTTAGAATTTTGCTGGAGCTTGCTGTGCCATTTATCTCTAAGAAGCAATTTCTTAAAATTTTCACCATTACCTACTTGCTGTAACAAACAATTTTGCTTTTTACAACTTGAAAAATGTATGTATGTCCAGAATGTCTACACATGTAATATTTTTCTTCTAGGGCATAAATTTGAAGAATGAGGAAAATAGAATATCTCACATCACTACTTTCTTCCTAGCATGAAATATTTTCATGAACTCTCCTTGTCCAAGTCCATGCTCAGAGTAGGGTCACTTAGTGTTGGCTGTCCTGGACCATGTTCAGTTTGTTTTTTGCATATCCCCAGTTCCTCTGAGCAGCTTGCACCAGTGTTTAGCCACACTTACAGTAATTTATTTATTTCTTTATTAAATGACTTTATTTCAGTCTGTGCCTGTTGCCTCTCATTGTCTCACCACTGACAAGAGCCTGCCTCTGTTTTTTTTTTTTTTGTTTGTTTTTTTGTTTTGTTTTGTTTTGTTTTGTTTTTTACTGCCCTTCATTAGGTATTTATATACTTTGATGGGAAACCCCTTAAGCATTCTCTTTTCCAGGCTGAATAGTCCCAGCTCTCTCAGCCTTTCGTCCTATGAGAGACACTCAAGTTCTTTACGCATTTTAGTGGCCCTTTGCCATACTCTCTGGTATGTCCATGCCCCTCTTGTACTCCACTTTGCAGTCCCAACAAGTGGGAACATTGAGCAGGGCTGATCTGTATGTGGACCACCACAGACCCAGCAGGAGCTGCCTTACTCGCGGTCCCCTGAGGAGAGATGTTACTGTCCTCTTCTCCTGAGTTACATCCCCAGAGCAGCAGCTTGGGCAAAGATCTCCTGTACCATACCTCTGATGAGCAGAACAAATTGATCTGACTGTCTTGTGGTGTCTGCAGTTCTCTCTTATGAGATTTTTTTTAAGAACATGTGGCAGCTCTTTTATATTGTTCCAAACAGGAAAAAAGATGCACTTTCAAAGCTGCCAAATTCTAAGCAGAATCTAAACTATTTAGACACTTCCCACTAAGGATGTTCATTTATTTGATTTGGATCACTGGATCATAATCTTAATTTCAATTCAAAGACAGTAAACTCTTCTTCAGCATGTTGAAGTCTCATTCTGACCAAAGTAACTCAAATCATGATGATTAATGGATTACACAAATTTAAATTGAATTTTATTAGGTGTTTCTTAATGCTACACATCTTTAGCTCTCTGTGATACATTCATGCCCTAAGTAGAAACAGTAATTTGCCCTTCTGTTCAGACATCCTTGCTGCAGATGTTGTGAGACTGACAAGTGCTTCTCAGTATATTCTCTCAAGACACTCTAAGTTTAAACTGAATCTCAAAGATAATTTCCAGTTCCCTACTTCATATATGCTAAGTTCAAGTTCACTGTATATAATTATATACAGTGCCCTGTCACTAAAGGGAACCAATGTAGCCACGCTCCATAAAATCCACATTTTTGTGCTCAACACTCAAATGACATTGTATGGAATATTATAGCTGTACATACAGAAATGTCAGGGGAAAATACTGCAAATGACCAGTGACCGAAATGTCCTGAATTGAAGTGCACAAAGAGGTTGTATCTTTGAGAAAAACTTTCAGATTTCTTTGCTTTGATGATTTGGGATTCTGCTGGTGTACAATTTATGAGCTCTAATCAGCTGTATAAAATTATTGTGAAGAATTTTTTTTTTTTTTTTTTTAATCTACGGATGGGGAATTCTGTCATTTTCTGTACCGGTCACTAGATTAGGCATAATGAAGAGTCATTAAACTTAATGACCATTATGTCTACACATAAGGTGTGCTCAGGAACCCACTCAAAGGTAGTATTTTTTTTCTCCTCTTTCTCTGTAAAAGGGAGCAAAAGGCAAGAATGCAAACTTTCTACTCAGGACAGCAAGATAAAGGGAAAAAGCAAGGAACTGAAAATGATTCACAGAAGAAATAAAAAGTGCCTTAAGGAGGCTTCCAGCAAAAGAGGATCATGTGTTACTCATTTTTCTATCAGCTATGGGTGCGGAAAGCTTATGTCCTAACAAGGCTATGAGAGAGGTGCTCCAAGGCAGCATGGGGCACTCAGACTTAAGCCCAGAAGGCACTCTGCCAAGCTGAGGCAGCAAAATGCAGGCAAGGTGTCTTAATTCATCCAAGCCCTTTTATCACTCAAGCTGTCATGTAAAAAACAGGTGTGAACATCCTCTAATCTACAAGTTGGCAGATATACAAAGCAAGTGGGAAAGACCGCGAAATGATGCAGGGTGGATTTCAACCTGCTTTGCCCACATTCCAGTGCCTAGGAGGGAGGCACTGAAAAATCAGTCTTTGTGCTCCCACAGTGCAGTCATTCAGATCCTTTCCCTCATCAGCTCAGCCTCAGCCTCAGATCAGCTCCATCGTTAAATGAAGAATGGAATATCCCACCCAGTGAAGGAGTCATAGCCCCAGACAACATGCAACCTGCAAGACCAGAATCAAAAGGCACAACCAGACAATGCAAAGATGTTTAAAGAACTCCTTTGTGCTGCTTACTGCTTCCCATAGCTTCCTGCTGCATTCATGCAGATTTTAGTAAAGTGAACATAACTTCATATGGTAGACAGTGGAATAATTTCCACTGGAAATAATTTCCAGTGATTACTTTTCTTTACTCTTTTGGTCTTTCTTATTTTATAAGGGAAGCTTAAACATTTACACTTAATACTATTTTAATTAATATTTCTTTTTTCCTACTTAATATCCAGCTTGGTGAAATGATTTATGTTACCACAGTTACTAATTAAAAGAATACGTGAATCTAAGAAAATATGAAAGTTATATGCTATATTTCTTTTATTCCAAAGCTAGCATCAGCAATTCTTTTGTAAATATGAAGCCCTCAGGATTAAGGTAGAACATGTAAGTATAAAGAAAAAAGAAAAGTAGAATAGGTCAAGAGAGTGTGATTTAATGTGAAAAGACAGGAAACCAAACCAAACCAAACCAAAACCAGCACAAACAGGGACTCGAAAACCAAACATCATTTCCACACTACTGCCGAGGCCAAACTGCACAGGCAAAGTTTTCCTGCTGCCATCACTTTACATTTAGCAAAGCACGCAGTATAAAATAACACCCTTGTACTTAGGCCTAAATCCAAAAAGGATGCCAAGATGTCCAAATGCAACTGAGGTTAATAGAGGAGGAGTCTCAAATCTGATGTAATGTTGAGGCTGAAAGCAATATTTATGTAGAGAGGAATCTCTCTCAAACAATTCTGACATCTAGCTAATGGCATGCTAGCTGCTGAATAATACATTTCTAGGTGTTTTCTCTACATACCATGTATATGTAGTGACACCCTGTCGTGGTTCCGCTCGAGTGGGCAGCCGAGCTCCACCACAGCCGCTCTCTCACTCCCCCTCCTCAAAGAGGAATGGGGAGAAAATATGTGAAAAGGGCTCAAGGACTGAGATAAAGATGAGAAAATCACGCAATAATTATTGTTACGGGCAAAACAGACATAAGAAGATAGATAGTAAGATTTATTGCTCATTACTAACAAGCTAGAGAAGTGAGAAACAAAGGAAAGAAACCAAAAGCACCTCCCCCCCATCCACCCTCTTCCACCTCCTCCCCCCGAATGGCGCAGGGGAATGGGGGAATGGGGGTTATGGTCAGTCTACAGCACTTCTTCTCCGCCGCTCCTTCTCGGTCACTCTCGTCTCCTGTGCTGTGGGGTCCCACCCACGGGATACAGTCCTTGATGAACTGATCCGGCGTGGGCTTCCCACAGGCAGCAGCTCTTCCAGAACTGCTCCAAATATGGGTCCATACCATGGGGTCCATCCCTCAGGAGAAAACTGCTCCAACCTGGCTCCCCTACGGGCAGCAGCTCCTGACAGGTCACCTGCTCCTGCGTGGTCTCCTCTCCATGGGCTACAGGTCCGGCCCGGAATCTGCTCCGGCAGGGGTCTTCCACAGGCGGCAGCCTCCATCGGTGCAGGGCCACCTGCTCCACCGTCGTCTCCTCCACGGGCTGCAGCGTGGAACCCTGCTCCACCGTGGTACTCCATGGGCTGCAGGGGAACATCCTGCTTCACCATGGTCCTCACCACAGGCCGCAGGGGGACTTCTGCTCCGGCGCCTGGAGCACCTCTCCCCCTCCTTCTACACTGACCTTTATGCCATTCCTCACTCCCTTGACTCTCCCGGCTGCTGTGTGGCGCAGCGTTTTTTTCCTGTCTTAAATATGCTCTCACAGAGGCACAAAACAACATCGCTTATTGGCTCAGGTCTGGAAAACAATGGGGCCCTTCCCAAACATGGGGCAGCTTCTAGATCTTTCTCACAGAAACCACCCCTATGGCCCCCTGCTACCAAAACCTTGCCACGTAAACCCACTACACACCCTGGGAGCCAGACACTTGTAAATCAGATATACTCATTGAATTTAAGTTCTTTGTGCTTCTTAAGTTTCATATGCTCAAGTGAAAAGCACTGAAAATCCTAATTTATTGGTTCCTGGGTAATGTATTGGGACTCAGTGTTATGTTCTCAAATATTTCTGTGAATATGGTCTTCTATTACAAAATTCTGTGAAGGGCAGAACCATTACCAAAGAACTGAAGGAATGTGGTGATCTCAATGATAAAAATTAATTTAAAAAATGAGTTAGGAAAGAAACTATCTTGAATGTGTTACTTTTCTGACTGAATAGTAAGTTTGTATCAACCCATGAAGGTATAGACATAAGGAGCTCTGGAAGTAGAAGGAAAAAAACAAAACAAAAAACTCCAAGAAGAAAAGAGGTGAAGCATAAGTGACTGTTAAAACTTGAGCATTGCTTCCATATCCACAAGACTGCTTTTTCTTTAAAGTATTTCAATTACTCTGACAATAAAAGAATGAACAGCTACTTTAGTATCTTATTATTTCCATAACAGTTATCTTCAGTTGCCTCTGATGTGACAAATTTCTACTCATATTGCACTTAATAAGCTTTTTTTCTCTTTTCTTTTTTTCTTCTTCTTCTTTTTTTTTTTTCTTTAACCCCCTTGATGAAGCATAAAGAACACCACCATTATTTCACTAAAGCCTTGCTAAATGCAGAGCCTGTTGCTAAGATAGAGCATGTGGTGAGGCTCCACCATGGCAACAACTGCCAGCCTATAGTACATTAAAATCCTCAGCTCCTCAATGTTAAAGATCTTCACATCCTAAATAGTGATTCTATTATATGAACAAGCAGAAATCCCCCACTCTTCCTGAAAGTGGTGTATTATCAGCAATTAGCTGCTGAGCCCCAGACTACATCCCAGAAGATGAGAAGAACAGCTGTTTTGGCTCACTAATGGCCACTAGATTTATATCATTATGTTTTTAATTTGGGCAGTGCATTGTTCTTCACTCCTCTCCAAGAAACAGAGGAATTGATCAAAATCATCAGGAAAGTTTAGTCATCTTCGGCAGTGCTTCTGAGTTTTTTTTAACCTCAGAAAGCCCTAGCAGGAGTTTTCTGCAAGGAATTTTCCCAAAACCATTGGCTATCCTCAGAGAAAGCTGGTTTTACGAATATTTAGTTATTCAGTATTGTACATGTCACACTGGATATACCTTCCAAACAGACAATTCTTGAAAGAATGATAACCAGTGTCTGCATAGAGGCATTATGTCAAAAGACTCTATTATTAATGAGGTAAAACTGTTGTAGTGTAAAAATCAATACATGCAGTTAAACAGATCTGCACAGGCTTATAATTGTTACAAATTCAATTATTTCAGCAAATGTAAATACAAGAGATATAAATATGCTAAACAGTTCAAAAATTTTTAATGAAAGTTAAAACTAATTTGTGTGCTATAATATGCCGTCTTGTTGAAAGCAATCTTATGAACCGCAGCAATCTTGACTGGAGTTTAAAGGTATCTAGTCACTGAAATGTTCATTAAACATTATCTCAAGAAGCAGTTCTGTTTGCTAGGATGATCTTTTCTAATTAGTGAATTACAGAACCACATAAAAAACCTTCAGCTATCATCGCTTTCTGCTTACACAACATCTTCCTACTGTCTAAGAAAAAAAATGCTTTGTAACGGTGTCTTCCACTACAAATAAGCAAAAAAATGTACTGTAGGAAATCTCCAGCAGTTCCTAAAGTGAGTCAAAATAAAGATGAGGGATCACCTGATCAAGCACTGACTGCAGAACTGTCCTGTGTTCTCAGAACAAAATATTATATATATATTTTTTCTTTTTTCTTTTTCTCTCTCTTTTATTTATTTATTTATTTATTTATTTATTTATTTATTTATTTATTTATTTATTGTAGTTAACTCTTCTTTTGACTTAATTATATATCAATGTCAGAAAGATTTTCTCTTGCACACTTTTCTGGTGAGGGATACTTGAAAGACCATGTATTTATTGTAATACTGGCTTAGTTACTAGCTAAGTAAGGTGGGGGCATTTTATTCATCCAATTTCTTCTACCCTTTTAAGAAAATGGTACACAATTGACAAAAAAATAGTAGGCTCTAAAAGAGGCTACTATATTATTCCCAGCTGATAGTCTTGAAAAAGACTTATCTAAATATATATTCTATATATTTGAAATATATATATTCTATATATTTGAAATTTCCGTCTGTAAAAAGCGATTGAAAGAAGGCATGATGTGTAAAGATCATGAAAGGGTGAAGATTGTTTATATAATGAGGTTAGGAGTTCCAGTTAAGAATAAGTAACTAGTCATTCTGACAGTCAGTGAGTGTGCAGCAAACAAGGGAGTGCAAAACTTTTGATATAGCACATATGAGTCTGCACATCTGAAATACTGTTAGCCTGCAGATAAGTATTAAGTGTTCATCAGAGCTCTACCTGCATCAAATAAAAGATTGAAGAAACTGCAAGCCACACAGCCTTTCATAATTTTTTTTTTTTTTTGCTTTACTATCTATTACAGTTTTTACTTTACTGAGTATGAATTAACCTATTTGAATGTCTTTATGCCCCATAAGGGCACCAATGCAGAGGTAATACTAAACTGAAGATGTGGCACTTTTCTTTGCAACCTTGAACACTTTTATGCCAAGATATTTTTAAAGGAGTTGCATTTTGTTTCCCCTCTCAGACATTCAGTGACTCTTTTTAGAAGTAGTCAGCACTGGGATTAGAAGGAAACAGCCTGTTTTCACTTCATCTGGTCAATACCTAGTTCAGAAACATGCACACAGGCAGTGCTCTTCTCATTATCATCTTTGCTTTCATATTTTAATGAGTAATGACTACATGAAATTTTGAGGATGAAATATAAATGTTCTTCTAACAAAAAGCACGTCACAGGTCAATAAGTTCATGGGCATGGCAAAAAATAAAATAAATAAAATAAAATAAAATAAAATAAAATAAAATAAAATAAAATAAAATAAAATAACATGACTTGCTTGACTACTACTGTTTGTTTTGAATTAAATCAGGCTATTTTGGAGTTAAAATGCTGCTGCATCTTCATTTTATGTGTTCTCCAATTAATAGCCACACAGACTTATCAGAATTATTTTAAGAGCAGTTCTTTATGGCAGTCTCAGATAGTATAGTCTCAGATATATTGGGCTATGCAAAAGAAGCTAAGTTTTCATGTAAGGCATAATTTCTAACTTCTTTTGGTCTTATATGTAACCAGATGATGAAGATAATTTAGAAGTTTTCATCCACTAGTGTATATTCCCCTAATTTTTAGGTCTTCAATTATGAGGAAGAATAGAAAAATCAGTGCCTTCTCTGAATTAAAGTTTAAATGCAAAGATATTTTGGATATCCTTGTATTTTTTTCCTCATTTATCTGAAGCACATTCATGGTGTTGCAAAGGATTTTATAAAGCAGTTTGAATGTGGTGAAGACTGCAGTAACTTCAGCAAATGATAATCAGAGGAAGGGATTGCGCGAGGAGACTGCATTTCAAAAAGCCTTCCCTTTCTTTTATCCTGTATGGCAGCTGCCGTACTGTTTCTGGTATACCTATCGTGCCGCTCTTAATCTGTTAAGGCCTGAATAAATCTTTTACTAAGGACAACACACACAGCAGTGGTATCTGGACTATTTAATCACCTGTCCTGCTTAAATGAAGTCCCATAAGTTCATTTTCCTCCCTGTGTGTTGTTTCTTTTTGTTTCACAAAGCTTTCCTGAAGATGTTGCTTGAACACTGCTCAAAGAAAATTTCATTTTGCCAACCCCTCTGAACAGCAGTATTTTTTGAGATAAAAACACACCACGTTTGCTTTCCTCCATGCAAAATGCCTCCATCAAGATTTATGCTCTCAAGCAAGCCCATTTGCCTATTGATATGCTGCTATGCATGCAAAACAATCATTTTTTCATGCTTTGAAAATGTTTTTTTTTTTTTTTTTTTTTTTTTTTTTTTTTAGAGTCCTCACGTCATATCACACATTTTGTATTGGAACACACACACATACACAATTTATATCCTAAGGTAAGAGGAGCATAAAATGGAGTATGTCCTGTGGACATGCTCTGTCTACTGTGAACATAGCTACTCTTGAGCTGAGAAAAAGTAAGCCAATCCACACCTCTCAGCATCCCTTTATTTAGCAGTGAGTGATGATGTAGTCTGAGATAACTCTGAACCTATTGTAATAGTTAGAGACTATTTAATTGGTAGTAATACATATCCAGTCAAAACCACCCCGAAAAACTGATCAACTTGACCTGTCCTGTTTTCATATAAAAAGGTACTTAAGAGAACTTTTCTTTGGAGTGGCAGACCTATCACCTACAGCCAAGTGATGTCTGTGGTTTTCTTGTGCAGTTTCATCTTCTGAGGTTTCTTGGTGTGGAGGTCACACACAGCCTTACCCAACTTAGGGGAAAAAAGAGAAGAGCCTTGATATTTAGATATATATATATATTTTTTTTAAATAGATTTTATGATTGGATATCACTGAAACAGACAAACGATTTGATCGAGAACTGTTACTCGATGAATCAAGAACAAGAAACTAGTAAAACATAAAACACTTTAAACACTGATATCTCCCCAGAAAGACAGTCATATTTGCTCTTTTTCTTCTCAGACCCTTTTTTGAAAATAACCTGTCATTATCCTTCTGGCATAAGTTTAGTTTCCATTTCCTCAAATTTCCTCAAATAACCTAAGGTTTGCTAGATATATTACACATGATTGAAAAAAATAAATTCCTGGGATAAAACTGGAATTTTCTTGAGTGCTACAAAAAGTTCTTTTAAGAGAAACATGAAGATTTAAACTTCAGACACATCCCTACCAATTTAGCTATATATCCCATCCAATAAATACTATTTAAACTGAACCCAGACTTAAAAAAGGTAAAGAGTAGTTTAGTTCAGATATTTTAGAGGAATTATGAAGTGATTAAGCTTTAAAGAAGTGGTTATTCTTTGTTTTTATAGTAGCAGAGATTGCATTTCTCATTTGAAAGCCAATCAAAAATAAGGAGACAAAGATATTACTTCCAATGTTAGTGTCCTGTGTCTGGAAAGAATCAGCATCCTATTAAGGTAATTACCATTCTCATTTGGGATCCTGATAAGCTCTTAAATAGTTTGTTATTAAGATATATACAACATATCTCTTTAATAAGATCTCTTGATTTGATGAAACTCTTATTAGTACTGTCAAAGGTCCCAGAAGAATATCTGCATTTTTGGTGAGCATTCAGTTCAAGATTACTGTGTCATTGACACTGCTTTTGGTATAATTAGGCTTGAATATGGAGTACTCTTCTTGATTTTTCTAGACAGTTTAGCAATAATGTGTATGTACCAGTGTGTTACAGGAACGGTTGCTATAATGACAAAAAGTATTAATATCTTGGTTGTATTTTTAAGAACAGTTAGTGCAGATTCTGACTCATCTATGATTATCCAATGGAAGAGAAATAGTATTAATTGTTTTTACAGTAAAAGGATGCCACTCTTGAAATATCTTAACTGAAATAAGTTATTTCCAACAGCTGTATCCCTTTATTCCTGTTGTTCTTCTGTTATATATATACAGTGATTGCACTGCACTTGTATTCTGTAATAAGAAGGTTAAAATACACTAATATTTACCAGAATGGAGTTAAGAACATCCTTCAACATGAGAGAGAATAAGGATCAGTGTGATTGCATCATTTAGAAGAAGGAGAAAAAAGAAAAATCTTGATAGGATAATGATGTGCCACTTCAGATGTTAAAAAGAGATGGAGCTCTCTGACCCACTGCCACACCAGTAATGCACAGAAGTGGCAGGATGTCTCAATAGCTGCAAGACAAACCTGACAGAGGCCATGGATATTGGTCTTTCCTGAATATCCAGCTGCTGATGCAGGTACTGAATGCATGCATTGGTATCTAAACAAACATAAGAAATTTTGCCTAGCCCTGCAAGCAACATGAACTCCTTTCCTTTAGAACTTTTATTATTTCAATTCACATTTCCAACATTCAAATCCTAAAGAAAATGTTAAGAAGAACATACAGACTAGCTGAAAACCTGACCACCTATTTATATACTTTAAGAAGACCAGGACTGTTGTAAATACGTCTTTATATTCACTTTGTGAGTCAGATTGTCATGTTATATAGGCATTATGATGATATTGAAAACAGAGGGACCATGTGAGAATTTATGAAGGCTCCAGAATGTTTGCTAACAAAATTTATCTGGGAAAATACCAAGCAATGAGTGGTCATTTCAGATGGTTTACATGTTCCAAGAAGTTTTTATACTGATTATTGTTAAAAAATTATGATGTATTCAAAATTCTTTTAATCAGTTCCTGCAGTGATGCAGTGAGTAGGCTGGGGGTGGGCAAGAAGTTGAGATGAGACATAGCTGGGACAGCTGATCCAGATCATCCTAAGTCATATCCCATACCATATAACACCATGTTCACCAATAAAAGCTGGGAGGTTTTGTCTTCCAAGGTGTCTATTTCTTGCAGAGTGGCTGGGCACTGGTCTGCCTGGGGGAGATGGTGAGTGATTGCCTTTACATGACTTGTATTTTCTTCCCTCATTCCTCATTCAGCTGTCTTTAACTTCACCCCCAAATTTTCTTGCTTTTGCTTTCTGACTCTCTCCCCTGTCCCACTGCAGAAGTGAGGAAGTGGATGTGTGGAACCTTAGCTGCTGGCTGGGGTCAAACCACAACACTAATTAATGTTAAATTATGGATCTAATGAATGAAAATTAACTTTTAATACAAGTTTTCTAAAGTGATGTCTTTTTTTTTCACCACATTTGATCTATAATTTTTAGGACTCTGATGGTAAAATAAAGACACTTGAATATCCTACATCTTGAGAACAGTAAATTAAATTAAATTCAGGTTCTGACAAACCATTTGAAATTAGCAACATTGGTTCCATAAACTTACTCCTTCATAATTAAAAGGAACATGTCAACATTAAATGAAAGCTCTAACGGGAAGGGTTCATAGAGTGCTGACAGCATACCTTTGAAAAGGGTTAATTTTGGGGCAAAAGGATAAGCATTACTCTTGAGTGTTTTACAGCCAGAGTAAATAGATAGGAGGAATTTACATTGAAAATTCTTTCTCTCTTCAGTTTTTCACTTTCAAGACAGCTCAGGAACTTAGCTTGGAAAATGCTTTTAATTCCTGGGACTATGAAAGTAAATAAAAACTATGTCTGCTAATGATAGTAGGAGAGTGGTTCCATAACTCACAGGTCTCTTCCACAAAAGTATTCAAAATTCATTTTACTAATTTAGTGGACCTGAAAGGCACATTTGGAGACAGCTGTGGAATATCTGCAAGCAAAGTGAAAATGAAAGAAATAACATGAGGGTGACCATTATGGAAAGGATAGTAAAGAGAGAACAAGTAGAGATAGAAAGGAATCATGTAACACTGGCAGTATTTGAAAGTGTTTTTTTATTTCCTTCCAAAGAAATGAAGACAAATGAGCCTGACCTAACAAATCATTTGCTTAGTTTTAAACATACGGGCCAGCTTTGTCACCTTGCTAGACATATATTATCATTTACTGCTCACGTCCATGCTGGAGCTAGGAAAGTGGCAACACTTGAGGTATCTAGCCCCTCACAGGTGACATCAAAGAACTTCTACTTGAGCATAATGCCAAGTGACAAAATCCTTTGCCTCTCTCTTTGCGAGCTTCTCCATCTACATTTGTGCTTATCACTTCTCATTGTTTCTCCCTTATGATTAGCACTTCTTCCTCCCACTTAACTATTTGTCATTTATCGTTAGCACCAGAGAAAACAGGCTAGTGTTAGACAGCTTTGCTTATAGCATCATTTAATTTTACTCTTCCTTACTTAGAGGTAGTGTCAAACATCACCAGGAAAAAAAAATGCATTTGTAGCTTTCACACAAATGGATGAAAAGGAAAAATGAAGGTATGCCATCAGCTGAAATTGTGATGTACTGACTTGCATTACCTTGTCTGAAAAAACAGGTTCTTCTCCTCCTCACATTTATGTGAATTGACTGTAAAATCTCTCTGCAGGTCTCCAAAGGCACGGATTATGTGTATTTACTTCACTCTTGTGTAGAACTACTTTATATAATGTTAAGGCTGAAAAGGCAATACTTAAAAATTAGGAAATTTCTTAATTTGTTACATATAAAACTTTAAATCTGCTTCTGTGCCCTGTGCACATGTAGTATGATCACTTTCAATGCCATGCCTGTATACTATTTTTCCTAGAGGAGGCCTGTTTCATCTCATGTATACAAGGGATAATGCTCAGGATATTTCCCATGGAAGTGGTTAAATATATATATTTTTAAAATTATAATTCACTCTTTTACAAGCTTTCCAGCCCATCATATAAGAATCTGTAAACATGTGACCAATCATTTCATCTCCAATATTACATTATGTATTTCACAGCTGGAGAAACAAAGACAAAACCTCCCTGGGCAACATATAGCCTCTGCAGTTTATGAAGGGTTATAACTCAGGATCACCTAACTGCCAGGCATGTATTCAGGCATGATACATTTCTGTCAAATGTGATGAATTCAAAGGTATTCAAACCTAGTCAGACTATAAGGTCATCCTGTTTCTGACCTTGTGGAGCTGATGGGAAACTCTATGAGCATAAGGCAGTCCTGTAGGGATATAAATACATCATATTTGCAAATATTGTAATACTTTCAGAATGATCTTTTAGCCTCAAGTAGCTCCTGACTTTGTGACTTCCTGATATATGTGATGATTTTTAATTTTTAATTTTTTTATTTTTTTTTACTTAATAGCCATCAATTTTCTGCTAAGAATTGATCCTGATGCTTTTCAATAGCATCTTGCGTCTAGTAATGAGTTGGATTTGTTCACATTTTTTATTTCTGTGCAAAGCCCTGGATATATAAAAATAAGTACCCAGGAGCTTATTACACAACGTGTCAATCTGTAAAAATGCTGGTTTACACGATCTCTGGGCAGGATGATGAGGAAATTGTCATCTGCAGAAAAATGAAAAATTTCAGGGACTCTGCAGAGCTGACTAAAAAGACCTTGGTGAAACTTGAAATCAGAACCTGTATTAACCACAAAACTGTATGCACTGAATCTTTTAAACAATAAAATTAATTCAATGTTCTAGAACCTTGCACAGTGAATATCCAGCTAAAGTGACTGGGACAGAAACAATTACCTATAAAGGGAATAATTTAGAACCGCTAGTTGAATTTTAATTTGTGGCTACTTCTTTCTGTCATTTTTTGCCTTTTTATCTGGAACCATTACCAATTTGTGTCTGCATGCTAGACAACATTCATTCATAGAATCATAGAATCACTAAGGTTGGAAAAGACCTCTAAGATCATCTGGTTCAACTGTCCCCCTACTACTGATATCACCCACTAAACCATGTCCCTAAGCAACAGGTCCAACTTTTCCTTAAACACCCCAAGGTGACTCCACTACTTCTCTGGGTAACCCGTTCTAGTGTCTGACTGCTCTTTCTGAGAAGAAATGTCTCCTGATTTCCAACCTGAACATCCTCTAGCGTATCTTGAGGCCGTTCCCTCTACTTCTATCACTAGTTATCTGAGAAAAGAAGTCAAACCCCAGCTTCCCACAACTTCCTCTCAGGTAGCTGTAGAGAGCAATAAGGTCTCCCCTGAACCTCCTTTTCTCCAGACTAAACAACGCCAGCTCCCTCAGACTCTCCTCATAGGACCCTTCCAGGCCCTTCACCAGCTTCGTAGCCCTTCTCTGGACATGTTCCAGGGCCTTGATGCCTTCTTGTAGTGAGGGGCCCAAAACTGAACACAATACTCAAGGTGCAGCCTCACCAGAGCAGAGTACAGGGGGATGATCACTTCCCTTGTCCTGCTGCCTACACTATTACTGATACAAGACAGAAGGCCATTGGCTTTCTTGGTCACCTGGGCTCTGGGCTCGTGTTCAGGTGAACATGAGCATCAAGTCATGCTTTTTGTTGGAGATTATTATCCCGGATATTACTGAATGCAAATTACTGTCATCATATGAATGCAAATTTACTGTGTATGAGCTTAGTTGGTTAAATCCTCTCAGAACCACTCTGATGCATCAAAAACTACAAGTTAGAGGAAAAACTCATAGTACAATACTATTACATTTAGCACACCTGCTCACATAATTTCTTTCCTGTAAATGACATTCTGAGTTTTCTGTCGAACCTTTCCCAACTACTGAAACAAATGAGGCAGCTCCTTCTTTCCCAGACCACCACTCTTCCTGTGAATTCCAAGAGATATTTCTTTGGAAAAAATATGTGACGAAAAAGGACGAAATTCAGGTGGTATGAGTAACTTGCAATCTGACAGCTGCCACCTATTACTTCTCACTTTGCATCTTGTTCTCTTTTACATTTTTTATGTTTAATTACGTACTTTTCAAATAAGATAAACAAAGGTGAACACAAACTCTCATGTTCAACTACAACAGCATTCCACGGTGTACTAGATAAAAAAAATCTGGATTGTGAACCATTGGTCCTACCAGGATTGCATTTTCAGTGTTGCAGACAATGACATTCTCAACTTGCTTATTAGGTTTCCTTTTGTGGCAAATAGAAACACACAATGTTTTTATTTTCATGCAATGCTTATATTGTGTGGCTGAAAAGATAAGCAGTGTAATAAGGGATGATGTGCCAAGCACTTATAATGATCCCTGCCATGGATTTTCGAACAGATGTGTTAATCCATGCTAATCTGGTTCAGTACTTTGAAAACAATTATATGTTTTTTACAGCCCACTTGCCATCCTGGCTATTATTACAAATGTGCTCCATTGCATACACACTTTTATTTTACTGCACCTGTAGGCAAATTTAAAGCAAATAAAAAGATATAATTAAGTTTGATTAAAGTAGCTCAGTGGTATATTTGCACCATCCAGTTCAGTATTTTTATATATATTTTTTTCAGTTTTAGTTAAGTATGTACAAGGGATAAATAGATCTTACAAGGTGCTGTTTGCTCTGCTCTAGAGATCTATTTTGTTCAATATAAAAGAAACGACTGCAGTATTATAGGAAAACTGGAGAGACACAGACACCTCTGATGAGTGATTCCCCAAGACTTGAACTACCTTTGAGAAATACCTGTGGGTCTGCATTGATTATACAGATCATTCTAAGTAAGTCTATGGACTAAAATAGACTCATAAGCTTTGTATCGATTTTGGGTGTCCATGGAAAGTTTTTGGCAGCAAGGCCTACAGGGCTGGCCTCTATGAGGAGAGTCTGGGACTGTCCCATGCCAGACACAACTGGTTCCAGCCTGCTCCAGCACCAGGCATAGCCAGGCCCAGCAGCGAAGATGAAGGCGCCCAGCAGCCAAGATGAAGGCACCCAGCACCTCAGAGAAAGCTGTATAAGGGCAAAATACCATATAGGCAGAGTTGTGGAAAAATGTGTAAGAAACACCTCTGCAGACACCAAGGGCAGAAAAGGATGCTGTGGAGGATGCACTCTAGGCACTGATGCAGAGGTCCTGTGGCTCACGGAGGACCAACTCTGGGGCAGACTTTTTGTTGAGGGACTGTAGGCTGTGGAAAGTCCATGCTCAAGCAGGGGAAAAGTATGAGAGGGAAGGAGTGGAAGGGAAGAATTTCTATATATGCACCATACCTTCCCACCCATTCCTACTGTGCTATTTAAGGAGTTATAGGGGAGTTGGAGTGAAGCTGAATGTGGGAACGGGGGAAGAAAGGTATTACTTTAATGTTTGTATTTGTTTCTTGCTACCCAAAACTGTTTTAACTTGGCAATACATTGAATTATTCTTCTACAAGTTGAGTCAGTTTTGCACACAGTTTTAACTTGTAAGCAATCTCCTTGTCTTGACCCATGGACTTTCTCATACTATTTTTACCTTCTGTCCATCTGATTAGGGGAAGCAAGCAGCAACTATTTGGGGGTCTGACTACTACTGGCCAAGGATAACCACCACAGTACCTAAACTTATAAGGAATGATATAAAGTTGGAAGGATGAAAAAGGAGACATGCCAGTATACAGTTTATGAAAAGTATTTGCTACATTGGTCTGAAATCAAAAACTCTGGGCCTGAGACTAAGGCACACACTGAATCATATTGCTGTTTCTGATTCAGCTACAATTAGGAAATAGGGCTATTGTTTACTTCTGATAAGGCATATGCATTTTCAATTAAATGCCTTCTTGGAAGTCCCACTAAACATCAGCTCTGCCACAGACCAAAGCTGCACTACAGGTTTGCACAATATAATAAAGTTAGAAGATTGACTTTGTCAGTTTATTTTTGTTTGAATTTTCTTGAGAAACATGTTTCTGACTCCTGATATATAAACATTAGTTATAGCATATTAGCAGAAGAACACAAAAATGAATTTCAGGCATGGTGTGGTATTTAGAATACAACCTGGCCTTGGAATTTTACAGTCTAAATAACTGAAAACAAGCTAGTGGTACAATAAAGATCACTAATGTAACCATAGACTTAAATCCACAAAGACAGAAGATGAAAACTAGACTCTAACTGTAGTCTAGGTTACTGCTGCTCTCCAGGTTTCCAAATTAGCAATCTCTGTTTTCCTTTTAGCAATGATATGTGCTCCTCTACCAATATTTGTACAAGATAAAAGACATAGTGTCTTCAGAACTGCAGTGTATTAATGGATGCACAATTAATCTAGTCATGTTTCCCATTCCTAACTTTTCTTGATAACCTTGATGAAACATGTTGTCACTGCTAAGTTCCTGTGATTGTCTGCCTCATTAAGTATATACTAAGTATCAAGTGGCAGGACCATCCTACCTAAGACATGCTTTATGGTGAAAACACATGAGCATCAAAAGAAGCCATTTAAAATGCCCCAGAAACTGTTATTTCTTTCATGCATTTGCTTTTAATTAAATATGTGTTCACTTATAATAACATTCATCATCATAATCATCATGCTAGTGGCAAGGAAATCTCTCACCGTGAGAACTGTACCCTCACTAATTGGTTCCTCCTGGGAAAATTCCAGAAGTGATTACGAGAAAAAATGATTTTCTCATAATGTGTAAATGTTAATGATTTCAAGCATTTCATCACTCCATATTGGGATGGTCCTGAAACTTTATGTCTTTTTTCATCAGAAAAGAGAAAAAGCAAACATCTGTGTTATCAAGTTTCTCTTACAAATGATGGACTTCAGTTCAGTCTCCACATCTGAGGTGAGTGCTTTTGTCAGAATAAATACAGATATAGCTTCATGGAAGCTTGCATGCTCTGACAAAAGATTTCAATTGTGCTGAACTAACATATCTTGATTTTAAAATTAAAAAGGAAAAAAAAAAAGAAAAACAAAAAGAAAAACAGATGTTTAAGCTATTTGAATTTTCCATCAAATTCTCAACAGTGTGTAGTGATAAATTGGGCTGTGGAGTGCTAAGATGAACAAGATGGGGTTGCGTGTGCTCTGCCATACTGCTGGTTCATTTCTGGGGGGCAGGTGAGTCTTCTTCCTGCAGTCCCTTTGTTTGCAGGGACTAAAGATCCTTGCTCTTTAGTATTTCCAGAAATGTAGTTTTATGCCATCACTTCCAGTGGCTGATCTTCCTGGTACCAGTTTTTGCCAAGACAGTAAAAATGGGACTGCTAACATTTGAAATCACTTATTTCAAAATAAGTACTCTGCCTATAATGGCACATGTAAAGATACGACTGTATAAGACAAGCAAGCACAGATAAAATGTTTCTTAAGACAGGGTAGCTAAAACTTCCATTGCAAGCAAGAGCCAGACTGACCTGAGCTATGCGATCTATGTCAGGTTTCCAGCTGTCTTTACAGTTACATGAAAGTTTACTGATTTTGTACTGGTAAAGTTTCTTCATGTTGTTAAGTTACACTGACTTTTGTCTTATGAAGTGGTATGTTAAAGAACAGTCTGTGCATATACGTAAGTATATGCATCAACATACGGTTAGAATCAGTAATAGTGCAGAGTGCTATAAAGGTTTTATTGCTGGTATGGCACTTGTGAGTTATACAGGTCATCCCAAAGAAGTGGCAAAACGACTTTTACAGCAACATGCACTATTATATATTTCAGACATGCCACAGAGTATATCACAGCAACAGCATTAAAGAAAAAAATCTGGCAAGCTTTTAAAATAAAATGTTGTTATTGAAACTGTTTTTATGTGACCCTCCACCTGTAAAGTGAGTTGCCTTGGTTGCCGATAAATCCCAAAGATTTAGTGAATACTTTACCTTGGTTACACTATGCACATATTTAGCGCACATATTTAGTGAAACTATAACACTGTCTCCTTCTTTTTACATTCAGTACCTTATCTTCATTACACAGTTTAGCTGTTAAGATGTATAATTATTTATCCCTATTCTTAATGAGAGAAAATTCCATTTTGATCCCTCACAAGTCAAAATTACTTTTTCTGCGATACTGTTATTTGCAGTTAGGCTTTAAATTTCACTTGCTGCCTTGAGCTAAAATATATGAAATTAGGGGCAAGGTCATCTACACAGGATATTAATATTTATACAAAACAGGAACCAATTCAAGCTATGTTTCCAATCCTATAGTGTTAATAAAACCTGCTTACACACTGTAATACCAAAACCTATTTAAATTGCCAGGCATCACTTATTCAACCAGGGCTTTTATGCTTAATCAGGAATTTAACATCGATTATACTATATATATTTTAAAACAAAATAAAATAAATTTGACCACTTAAGAGTCATGATCAATCCATTTGGGATAGCAAGGAGAATTAATACATTTAATTACCCTGCTATGGAGTCTTTTTTCATTTCATTTCTTTTATTTAAGACATATTATATTTCTGCAAAAGTTGAATACCTGCTTTACGAGTTGCACAAGAATTCTGGTATTCCTGTGAGAAGAGGGACTATGTTTTTTGTATTGCTATAGGATGATGACTGTTTTCTTCTACCTGTTCAAAAACATTTGATACCCAGTCTGTGAACTTCAGAGTTCTGAACTTGAACATCAAAAAAATACCTTGTCACCAGCAGACGGTGGATTGCAAGGCTGATACGAAATGGGCACTCTTAGAAATGGGCACACTTCCAGGCTTTAAATTTCACCCACCCAAATCCAATTACTTTTTGGATTTTTGATAAAGTTGTCACAGTTGCAATAATTCCTTTCTGTGTGTACTAATGGAGGTGTACAGAAGCAAAACCAGGATCAAGGACAAATTTGCCTTATTTGCTGCAGGAGTGTCTTCAGAGCTGCTTTTGTGATGATTGGGATTTTTCTTGCAAAAAAACTCTAATATCCCCCTAAAACCCATGCTCAGTAAGTACATGGGTGATCCCAGAACACTAGTCAGAGTCCATCTATTTGCTTTCGCAATGATGTTAACATAATCAGTGCTGGTCAGAAAAGATGAATTCAGGGTCCTTAGAAAGACAGAGATATCACCTTATGAAGAAGCTGAGAGGTTTGTCAGATATAGTAGATAAAACTACAGCCCTACAGCCCCTAACAGTAAGTATGTTGATTCAGCTCATGTCCCTGCTACTTCTGGATATGCAGACACTCCTCTATACCAAGTCTGTGGTTGTGGCTTCTGAGTCTGTGGTTGTGGCTTCTGGCCTCATCATCCATTTTTTTCCCTACTCTGATTCAAAATGAGGGAAATCATCTTTTATCTTTTACCAAGTTTTCTGTTATGGAAATACCTCACCTATACTCTGTACAGAATTTCTTAAACAGTGAGAAGGGATTGGAGTTTTCTGTTGGTAATTATTTCTGGATTATTAATTACCTTTAATTATCATGTAACACCAAGATTAAAATGCATTCTTGACACTTCAACCTTATTAGCTTACAACAAGTGCATGGTAGTTTCTAACAATACTATTTATCAAAGGTAAACTACTTATTAAGACCTTCTAATTATTAAGGTAGTGCAATCTATCTTCAGTAAAATTCCATTAATAAGATATACGCCCTTGAGAACACTGCTTACTGGCTCTTATGAACTTGACCAAATCTGAAATATATAAGAAATCTATTTTCTTCCCCCATAGATCACCTATATTCAAATTTGCTACCTTGACACTTCAGAAAGAAAGGCTTTTGCTTGGTTGTGGGTATGCCACTGGAGTGTTTTAATCATCTTGTAAATTCTGATTTTTTTTTTTTTTGGGTAACAGTTCTCTTTCACAAGCTGATAATTTCAAGGATATGCAAAATAAATAAATAAATAAATAAATCCATTAGAGGGCACAATCTTTTCCCAATGTGTTTACACTCTAAAGAGTTAGAAGTAGCATTCTCCCACTAATTTGCCTCTTTACCACATCACTTGGGTGTCATTCTCCTCATGTTGTTTATCTTGCTCTTGTTTTCAGTATGCAGATGGACTTTGTATATCTTTGGTCTACCTACATATCCTCTACAAGCCTTGATCTTAACTGCATTTTGAAAATTTTGTATTTCCTAATGTTTATTTTGGCTATGTCTATATTGTTGGACTGGAAATGCTCTCTCCACCCTGTAGTCAGTCATAGATTCTATTACTTAGCTTACCTCCTCTCTGCTTTTCCTATGTGCCAGACAAGAATTTTGCTCACCTTAAGATGCACAAAGAAAACAAAGACTGTCATTATCACAAAACAATGATCCCATCTTTGAATGTATCTCAAACTCAAGGCAAGGTTGCTCTTTATAAACTTACCCTGCTTTGCTGAGTTGACTCTGTCAGGGCCCAAGATAACAGAGATAAACAAAGGGAAAAAGAGAGTCCTGTGTCACTGAGAGGCAGGTGAAGCTCTTTTAATAGTATTTCCCACATGAGAAAGAAAGAGCAGACTGTTGCTCTGTCTTAGCATATTCTGTCTGGTAGAAAAAGTAGAAGTAACCTGGCCTTCCTACAGAAGATGGAAATAAGCAGGCTAATTCCAAAGGAGTAAATTCTCTTATCGCAGATGAATTGTGACCTTCAGAATCACAGCTACTTTTTTTTTTTTTTTTTTTTTAAGATTTGTTCATTATGGTGTCAGGTTATTCCACAGTAAACTGAAAGGCTTGCTTTCAATTCCTGTTGTTTTTCTCCCTTTATCTAAACCAGAATGTATTTCTCTCACTTCACAACAGCATTCAGAGCACGTTCTCATCTATATCTGCTGGCATTTAGAATAGCATTCTGCATTTCTCCATCTCATCAACTTCATGCCTTTCTAAACCTCATCAAGTTTCTAAACCTCTCATACACATGTATATCTCTTAACACCTAGACTCAGTTTATTGCTTATAATTTGTCCCACAAATGAATTTCTTGTATAGTCACCCCAAAATAAATCTCCATCACCTTCCTTCAATTTTTAGTACATGCTTTTCGGTATTGATAAGAAAATAATATTTATTTGGATCAAGTTCAATTTAAGGTGAAACAAAGCTATATTACTCACCCCTTGCATTTTTTACAACAATTTAAACATGAAAATTATCTTTATCTTAAATCTTCTTTTAACTATATGAGCTTCCTACTTAGATAAAAATAGAAATGTGAAATTATTTGTTTTTTAATTCACTGCAGGAAGAACTTGTGTCTTATTTTTCTGTTTACTTAAAAATCTTACATCAGAAATTTGTACAAGAGCATAGTATTAAAAAGCAACACACAGTAATCCTTTCCATTCACTTCCCATCAAAGAAATCCATTAGGAAGAAACATGGTAAAAGTCAGAAGAGGTTGCAGAAAGTGAGATTTTTTAACGGTTCCTCAAATGGAATTCAAACTCTATTTTATTATGGATACCTTTGGCCTGTTGAGCCTTAGAAATCTTGAAAAAGTTCATTGTTTTTTCCACAATAATTGCAGAGAGTATTCTTAAAAGAACAATAAATTCTGGGATATGAAAGGAGATTGATTTATGTTTTTGTGGTGTTCAGAAAGAATGAAATCATTTCAACTATAGAGTTGGGCTTATCTTCCTGATACATATTTTTTAAATCAATCAAATTTTGTTCATTTACAAGACCAGTTGTGTGGGAGAGTATTTTTTATATGAATGAAGTTACTTTAAAGCAAATAGTCTAAAGAAGACACATATATTAAAGACAATACAAGTATTTCCATTCATAAAATCACAGAAACATCTAGGTTGGAAAAGACTTTCTAATCTGGCCTAACAAGTCCTATCACTAAACCTCCAGGGATGGGGCTCCACCACTTCCCTTGGCAGGCTGTTCAAATGCTTAATAAGCCTCTCTATGAAGAAATTCTTCCTGATATACAATCTAAACCTTTCCTGATGAAACTTGAGAACATTTGAATTATTCTGGAATAATCAGAAATGCTTTGAGTTATCCTATATATTTTAAAACTTAATTTATACCTTCCGTGGTATAGAATTTCATTCTATGTAGAGCTACACAGTTAAAGCCAGCAACACTATATTGCAGATTACATTAATTAGAATGTCTTGCATTGTATTTACATTACAGTACAAACTACACATCAGAATATACATTATTGTATACAAATGTCTGCTAGATGTCTGAAGAGCCCTTTCATTTCTACACCTATGCAGTTCTTCAGGACTGCTCCTTAAAAATACAATTAAGAAAGCAGATGTATTGAATGAGAATTGTTAGTAAGATAGGTCTCTATACAAATAGGTATCCTTTCTCAGTTTTGCTCCATTTCACTGATTTTAAAAACATGGATTATAAATAGGAATGAAGAATTCCAGACATATTTTGAAATAAAGGACCAAGTGATACAGTATTTCATCCCCTTGCAAACTCCTTTTTCATTTTATGAACTCCCACTGGTACTTGTTTTCTTTCCCACTGACAAAGTGATATACTCTTCCCATAGCATACAGAACTCTTCAGCTTTGTCATTCATGTAAGTAAGGTTTTCTTATAAGCCATTTTCTGCCAAGTTAATACACCGAATCTTTAAAGGTGGAATACAAGAGCTTTTTAAAACGTTACAGGGTACCTTTCTTCATACAGTCAAGAGTAACTGCAATCCATTTCCATCAAATACTTCACATAAAAAGAAGCATTTATAGCAGTAGGACTGTTTTTAAAGCAGTTTATGTTCTATAATGGTTTTGGCCCAGCCCTCTAGTTTTCAATAGCATTTAACTCAGACAGAAATCTTAATTTTCTCCCTGCAAAGTATAAGTGACAGTCTCTTATGTAACAGTCCCCAAAGCCCGAATGGCTATAAATAGTTATTCAGACCTCGTTATTTACTCCTGAGTTGCTTATAATGGTTTAGTGTTGTGATAATGCAATTAAATGCTGTGCCTAACTTTAAGGCAATGAAACATACAATTGCCATGTGGTTTAGTTTGACTGTGGAATATGGCCAGTGCTTGTAATGGATGCCATTAATCAGAGACAAATGTGAATGTAAAATTGCAATGGGCAAGTAACAGGCAACTGATAATCAGACTATCCATTTTAAGGCATTAGATCAAAGAAAGATTATTATTATTATTTAATCAATTATGTTAGGTTTTGGGCAGCACTGGTTTGATGTGTAAGCAAGATCTACATGTTACCATTCTTACCACAAGTAGACCATTTAAGCTTTGTTTAAACTCAAAATGCTGAAGTGTCCCTTAGGCCCTGGGAGTGCATTCAGGCTATGTTCCATCTCCCCCTGGAAGGAAATTGGGGTGCAGAGCTCTCCTACCTAATTTCTGATTTTCATGGAAAGGATAAAATCATAGAATTATAGAATGGTTTGGGTTGGAAGGGACCTTAAAGATCATCTAGTTCTAACACCCCTGCCATGGGCAGGGATGCCACCCACTAGACCTGGTAGCTCAAAGCCCCATCCAGCCTGGCCTTGAACACTTCCAGAGATGGGCCATGCACAGCTTCTCTGGGCAACCTGTTCCAAGTCCTAAACACCCTCTGAGTAAAGATTTTCTTCCTAATATTTAATCTAAATATTTTAGCTTAGAACTGTTACCCCTTGTCCTGTCACTACTACATTCCCTGACAAAAAGTCCCTCCCCAGCTTTCCTCTAGGCCCTCTTTAGGTACTGGAAATGAGCTGTGAGGTCTTCCCAGAAATCTCTCTTCTCTAGGCTAAATAACTCCAACTTTTTCAGCCTGTCTTCATAGGAGAGGTGTTCCAGCCTTCTGATCATCCTCATTGCCCTCCTCCAGACTTGCTCTAACAGGTCCATGTCTTAGGCTGGGGACTTCAGACCTATATGCAGTACTCCAGGTGGGGTGTCATGTGAGCCAGGTAGTGTGGTAGAATCACTTCCTTTGACCTGCTGGCCATGTTTCTTTTGATGCACCCCAGGATAAGGTTGTCTTTCTGGGCTGTGAGTATACATTGACAGCTCATGTTGAGCTTTTCATCCACCAGTACTGACAAGTCCTTCTCTGCAGGGCTGCTCTCAATCAACTCATCACCCAGCTTGTATTCATGTCTGGGATTGTGCTCAGTCAGATTCAGGACCTTGTGTTTTGCCTTGTTGAACTGCATGTTGGTTCCATTGGCACAGCACTTAAGCCTTTCAAAGTCATGACATCCATTCCTCCAAGCATATTGACCACACCGCTCATCTTGGTGTCATCTGCATACTTGCTGAAGGTGCACTAACTCCCATGTTGCTGACAAAGATTTAAATAGTACTAGTCCCAGTGCAGACCCCTGAGGGTCAGAGGTATAGAGACACAGAGATACATAAAGATGGAGTCACAGAAGCATATGCTATCCAGTCAGGAGGGCAGGATTGCGGAGTCTGTTGCAGAGGGCACCTATCTGCAGTATGGTCCTAGCTTTAAAGATAGCCACTGAAAAAATGAGCCTGATATGATAAAAATCTCAGCTAGAACACAGTACTCGTTCTTCTGTTTATGTACTCTTGAAAATTAGTGTACTCCATTTGGTGAAGACACAAACCACTTTAGGAATTTTATATGGGATACATGAACATGCTTAATCCCATTTTGCTGTGTATTTAAAAATAGCTGACAAACCCCAGGTGTTCTTTTTACCAAACATTTAAATCTTAAGGTTGAATCTTACTGGACTGGAACATAATTGTTTATATGTAGATTTGATTTCTGAGCCACCTAAATGTAATGTAAATCTTTATTTACATTTTGGGAGATGGATTTGGATCAAACTTGTCTTTAGATATCCAAATTCTTCATTGGATGCTCTGGCATTAACATATGAATTCCCAACTTTCCTTTAAATAAATAATTGTTTTACCTATTTCAAAATGTATTTTTTTTTCCCTCCAAAGACATGTAAATTTAGCTATATTTATTTGTTTCTTTAGTAAGCCCTAAGTATATACCAGATGGGCAATGACAGATTTGCATATATCTCTCTAATTCCAAAATTTCTGCCTTTTTTTTTTTTTTTTTTTTAACACAAACTTATATTTATAAGGACCTCCAAAATGAAAATATATGCACTTTAGGCAAAATGTTTACAGTTTGCTTATCCACATAACAACTATTTCGCAGATCCCAAAATATTTATTTTCAATATTGAACTTCTTTTTATGGTTGATCCACTCTCTTTCAAAGCTGTTCAGTTTATATAACCAGTAAATTACTTTTCCATAATTGCTGTAATTACAGTCCTCCTCATGTGCTCATGCTTATCTCAGAAATGTGCTAGTGTTGAACATTCTGGTAACAGAAAACCTCATGTTTATTTAGGAGATAGAACACTGTTAACTAAAATATCTATTTGTTAAGTTCACTGTAGTTAATGTAACACAATATTACTGATATTTAAAAGGCTGTAGCAACATACCAGCAACACTGAAAGCTTTTAAAGATAAAATATAGCTCAATGAAACCTTAATGCATTGAAATTTCCTATTAAAATCAAGCTGAAACCATGGCTTTATTATGTAAAGGGATAATATGCTAACAGTAGAAGTATGTAGTCCCAATATACTCTAGGTCACTCCCATAGAACGTGAGAAATCTCCATTTCCTGCTTAAGAGATGGTTATTGTAATGACTCAAGATTGCATGTTTTGTCCTTTGACAAATTATATTTTATTGTCCTTGTATAAGTTTTATCAAAAATGATATTTCCTTATATGCACATACTCATCATTTTGTTCTAGTTCTTGGTAGTATCTATAGAAAAAGCAACCAATTTATTTAAAACACAGCTATGAAGAAATAACATTTCATCATCTGAAATACTCATAATCTGGAAGATGGAAGACACTTCCTAAATTATAACTTTTTTTTTTTTTTAAATATATCTGATGATAGTTTTCATCTTCAGCTCCTTTAGCAAAGCATTTCCTCAATTTTATTGTCAGCACTGATTATCCAAACCTGCTATTGCAATTCTGTTTTCCTTATAAAAACACCTCAAAAAAAGAAAAAGAACAAAACAACAACAGCAAAAAAACAAACAAAAACAAGCCACAAAGCAAGACAGGGGTTCTTAACATGATTCTCAGAATTCTCAGATGGGATGAAGTAGTCTTTCTCAAAGCTTTCTGAAGTGTATTCATAAATACTCATGTTTTCTTATGCATACAATGATGAACAATAAATTAAATATAGCATTAATTTCAGAATCCAGATTAAAGCTGGCCCTTTGTAATAGTCTGACACATTTACTGCAAGGTATTACCCAGACTTTGTGCTTTATATTTCATTACTCTTTTGGTCTAATATATTTTTCTTTGTCCATTTTCTTTAGTTAATTAATTAATTAATTTTATTTTGTTACCATTACTCATTCTGGAACCTGGAACCTTCTCTCAGTTTTCCTACATATCACTGCTCAGCAGCTCACTATTCAAAATCACATTAGAAAGCATCTGGTTTTGTTCTTTTCCACCATTTTGATTGCTCTTCTCCTTACCTCTTTATTATTTCTAGTTCATAAATATATTTGAATCTATAAAATATTTTGGTTCATTGCATATAGGAGGTTGCAGAATTCATAAAATACATAAAAATAACATTAATCTGTATGGTACTGTGAAAGTCTTTAATAAGATTAGTTGAATATTAAAATAAAACAAAACCACAATTTCTTTATACTAGAGTATGAAACAGAACAAATCATCTGAATTCTAAAGTAGAAAATTATACATAACAAATTTCCTTCTTTGTATAAGACAGCCCGTGAACCAGGAATTATCTACCAAACAATAAAACTAGAATAATAAACTCATGTATTTGGCAAGTATATAAAGCAATTGACAGCTTATTTTCTTTAAGCAGATCCAGGTTTTTTCATCTCTGTGCTGCATGTAACTGTAAGGAGGAACTGAAAACAGACACTGAATGTGGAGTTACAGTTTGGAGCTTTTAACTATGTAGTACAGTCTGGGAGGTCCTCCTCTTTCATTCTCACTCCAGGTTATGAGCACTTACTGTTTATTTTGAAGTGGCTAGAGCATACATTGGATGTTGATACAGTTAGAGAATAAGCCAAGACAACTAAATGATCAACCAGAAAACTAACCCGGAAAAAAAAAAAAAAAAAAAAAAAAAAGGTTAGGTGGAGGAATTATTTCATTCTTGGCAATGGTCCCGTTCACAGAATCCCAAAATCCTGCTTTCAGCATCAACGTGCAGGAGGCAGTCAGGACAAATATTCAGTCAGAAGAGCTTACAGCAATGGAGAAGGAATAAGTGACAAGACCCCTTTTCATCAGTGGTGAACTCAGCCCTCTCTTGTAAAGTTATGATTTGCATTTCTACTTGAAATGGACACTCCTTGAGCTGATGCTGCTCACTAAGCTGGCTGAAAATTTCAAACAATTTTTTTCATGCATAGTTATTTTTTTTACTAGCTTATTTGGGTGATTTAGCTTGGAGAGAAGATTGGAAAAAGGGAAACATAAGGAGCACATAGCTGGGAAAAGGGTTCACTGCTTGGCAGTGTTCATACCTTAGACTAGCTCATCCCTCTCAGGATGCTTCACCTTAAGAATGTTACTGCTAAATCCACCTAAAAATCTACTGGCGCAGACAAAATCCTCATTCCTCCTCTTGTCCTGAATTATTTAATTATTTCCTTCTGCCATAAAGTGACATTGTGGCATATGAGTTAATTCAGGTAGCTAGGGCAGCAGAAAGCCTATCCCAGCTTTGGGTTAACTTCCTAATGGCTCTAGTCTCAGTCATCTCTCTGCAGGCTCCACTGCTGTTCAAAGAGATGTGGCATAAAGATATGGGAAGGGCAGCCTTTCTGTTCTCTGTGTCAGCAAGGCTGTGTGCAGGATCACAAGACCAGGGAACTGCAGATGAGACAGTGGTACAAACATGCACAACTGGCTGCTGTCACTGCCTTACCCATCTTAAGCAGGACGGGTGCCAAATGTGAAATTACGGCCAAATGTAGCTTGCTTAGATACTGCCTTCACAGGGCTGGAAGTGTTTTCTATCACACCTTCCCACTCTGTGCCAGACCATATGCTTAGGAGAAAACATGGCCCTGGCCCCAATTTCCCCTCCCATTTGAGACGGTAGTAACAGCAGTGACAGATCTTTTCTTCTTCAGATGCAAGAACCCACAGGAAGAGACTTTCAGGCTCTCCCTGTCTCCATGGAAGAAGAAGGAGATCAGCTGTTAGTTTTTGGGTATAATTTCGTCTCCTGAGTGTCAAAGGTGACAGGACACTTCAGTGTAATGAATCACTGAAGTGGATCTGGCTAGATCCTTTGCTGTGGTGAGGAAAAGTGATTAAATTATTTTAAACTCAAAATCTATTTTTTGTTGTTGTTATAAATGAGGATAATGAAGTGAAAGAAATTAGAATACAGAACATCCTAGAGTGTTGTTAAATTGTTTATTTAGGTCTCCTAGCTTACCACACATCCCCTCCCTTGTGGGCAGGGGATATGTGGTGAGTTTGCCCCTTCATGGGGCAAAAATTCAAGACCGCAGGGAGAACCAAATCAGAGAAAAAATTCAGTTGAACACGTGAAAATAAAATAATAAACATAGGAAGAAAAAAGGAAAAAAAAAAAAAGATAAAATTGGTTTGGCTTTCCTAGAGATTGACCCTCTGGCCCTGCTAAATGTCTAGTACAGGGTCTGGAACACAAGAAAGTGTAGGGACATATGTCTGACATCCTCATTTTCTGAAGCAGAATCAGCTAACGTGAACTTAGATCAGCTAATAATGAAGGTTACACCTTCAGGCAACATTTAGAATTCTGTGTAAAAGCATGACAAATGTACATCTACCCCAAAGCCTAGGTGTAATCTTCATTGGTCAGCAGCTGTTGAGAGCCTATTGTTTGCTTCCTGTGTTCTTACAGTTCATTACTACATATATTATATACATAGTGAGTCCCTGCAGAGAAACAAATAATTTCAGCTGTCTTAAGCTAGAGCTTCCTAAAGGCACAATTCAACACATTTATTGGAAATTGCAGATAGTCACGATAACTTCTCTGAATGTATATTGAAACCTAAAAATTATGGCCTTAAAAACTGGGAATTGAATAAGCCTTTTTAGATTGAAAGTCAGTAATAGAGACGCAGCGTCTGAATCATTCTGGGAATTTTGAGATGTCTTAGTAGCAGTTTATGAGTACATAAGCCCTAAACTGTGATAATTAATCTCTTTTCAGGTTTATGCCTGCAGGAATTGTACATATTGGAAATCAAACAGATTAAGATTCTTATTCACCAGCTCTCCCTGGCTGTGTATTTCTTTCTATAGAAAAAAAAAAGGTAATTAACCCATTCCTTGCCTCCAGCTACACTGCAGCACGAAGAAAGATGGTATCCATTTGGGGAATATCCAAATTAGCTTCACAGGTACCAATAGATGTGACTGGGCCATCACCAACAGTTACAAGACTCACTTGGAAGCCCGGGGAAATCTATAGACAGAAAGCCTAGGCTCAATCCTCTGCTGCTATTTTTATATTGTAATTAGTATGTAAAGCTGATATTATTACCTAAACTAAATTGAACCATAACTGGAGTAAAAATATTTTGCTGTTACCCTGTGACTTATCCTGTGCTTTACTTCTCACTTAGCAATAATGTGTTTTTTTGGCGTGACCTGAATTTCCAACCCATACAAACTCCCCTACTCCAAGATGCTGTTGTGGGAATAGGCATGCATTGGTAAAAAATTACCTTTCACTAGTCAGACAATCCTCCACTTAATAATGAGATTCAAACTTAATTGTTCAAATAATGAGCAGGAATGTGTAGGTCATCACAATACTTATAGGTGCCCCAAATGACAGCAATTCACCCACAATTCACTGCAATAATTAGAAAATGGTTTGTCTTAATTTAGAACAAATAATTGTAAGATAGGCCTAGAAATCTCACCAATTCCCATGAGTGAAAGGGGAATCCAATAAAACTCAAATCTGGATTTGCCGAGGACCAGTTTACTTTCAGACTAGGTTAATCCAGGTGCTGGATCTAGGTTATTGGTCATCCACGTTAACTCCATGAATGCTGCAAAAAATTTCTAGTTTACATACTAGGAAAGCAGGAAGAAACCTGTTTTTCTGCTGGGTGATGGTCAAGTAAAGAAAAAATGTGATAATCAAAGGCCTGTTTTTTATCTCTGTGTGTTTATCTTACTTACTGAAAGGTGATATATACATTTGCAGAGTGTTGGATATAATTTCTTTCAAATAGTAGTATTCAAAAAGATGTTTTGATTGGCATGGTGCCCACTCATATTCTTGGCACTTCTCTAAAGTCTGTGAAGCCATTTTCTTAATTTCCCCCAAATAAACAAACTACAGCTGCCATTCTTCAAGCAGCAGCTTGTTGCCTCTGCTTAAATACAGCTTTTTAATGTAAGAGCATTTTAATATTATTTTTTTTCTTTTTCCCCAACATGCTTCTTTGAGCATGCTCACTCACCTCCCATACCCTTTCAGTTGATAAATAAAAACAATAAATAAAATACATGGATATAACGGAGTAGCACAACTCTGTACTTTTTCTCTTACCATTCACATAAATTAACTAACTTCTAAAATTTTGTCTTTAATGAGGTCACATATGAAGATTTGGACTTGGAGAGCTTGTTTTACACCCTTCAGCAAAATTCTAGTCAAATAGGAATAAAACAAAATAAATTTGCTCTCTTATCTAGATCTGTTTAAATTAAAAGAATCTGATAGATAACCAGAACACTTTACAGATGAATAGCCATGGAACTGAGACTGAAATTAAGGAAATTCAATAGCTACCCTGTTTCCATTGAAAATAGTGGCATTTTGTAACTAACTCATTTGCCTTGAATTCCAACTCTTCTGCAAGGAATTCTATGGCAATTTAATAGCTATTTATTCTGTTAATTTCAATAGAATTTCCGTATAAAGTAATGAAAATCAGAGAGTGCACATCCAGTAACTACTAATTCAATACCAATTTTTACTTTTTATTTTAAAGGGCATATTTCAGTAACTTGCTGAGGCAATCAGCAACGAGGAGCGGTAGCCACCCTGACACATACAAAGGCAATCTCTAGGGAGAACAACTGACCAGGAGCATAGCGAACAGGATGACCAAACAGGGCATGGTGCATAATACAGACAGTTCATGTGGCAGGGCTCACTGAAGGGGGGGGGGGGTAGCTGGTCCACTTTCTTCTCCACTGGGAGCAACAGTGGAGTCAGTCTTCTGCTGAAACAAAAATGGTGCCCATCCGCTGCAACTGCTGTGCTGAGGCTTAAACCCATAATGGGGGGACACAACCTACACCCAAACAGACCTCCTGAGGACTGGAAAGAGCTGCTCAGACCCTCAGTCACAGGAAATCCTAAGAATCTGTGCCTGAAGGCAGAGATGGATATCATGGGTGCAAGCATGCCCAGGTGGATGAACTTTTCCAGCAAGCTGCCATGTTGTGAGAGGAGCTCACCAGGCAGTGTTGTATCCAGGAAACCAGGTGAGAGATTGATGCATGGTATTGTGTGCTGACATGGGCTGAGTGACAGCTCTGCCTTAAGTCCTTGCAAGGGGAAGGTAAGCTAGCTTCTAACCCTGAGCTGATGGCCTTGACTAACTCACAAGACAAGGGAGGCTAGACCCATGCCTCTGCTTGGAGCAGAAGAAGAAGACCCCCTTTGCCTCCAAAGTGCCCCTGTGCAGCAGATACAATGCTCTGTGGCTGGAAAAAAAAGAGTACACGCATAATGGTCAAGACCCAAGAAAGGACAACCATACAATGTTGGACCAACCAACTACCCGATTAGAACCAGTGCCACCTGGTTCTATGTCAAGGTGCCACATGGTTCTATGTCAAATGTCAAGGAGATTCTCATGCTGAGTTCAGAACAGATAACCTTTTGCTGTCTAAACTCCCAGGAATCTAGATACAACCCGATCCTATCCTAATCCCAGTCTTAATGGTTTATGCCTAAATGATTATATGCACAATCTATCCGTTATATCACTTAGCTAAGATTACAAAGTTTCAGCATGCTTAGCAAATTATTAGCACAGTTTCAACAAGGTAAGTATTTGTCACAGGTAAGGAATGTCTTGACCTCAAGGGGTTACCTTGAGAGGTGTCCCCGCTCAAGGGGAAGATCCTGGCATGCAGCCTGCTGCAGTACAGAAAGGCTCCATGAGCTCTGGGCTGTGCCCTGTTTATGGGGTAAGATGATTGACTACTAGTCATATTTGCATACCAGCCATATGGTTGGTGCATGCTCCGTTAGCCATTGGATGTATCTCCCCTGAATCCACCTTGAGCCCTGCTCAGCTATCATGATCAGACACATTCATTGTGGCCACCACTGATGGTTATCACCCAAGCAGGGTTAAGGGTTAAAGGTCAAGTTAGGTTGGCCAGAGGGAGTGTACCGCCACACTTAAACCATACTATAAAGTCACAACACTTTACACAATTTGGGCCTGTTACAGTTCCAAATGTGTTTGGTGTGAAATAAGGAGAAAATAAAAATTACAATTCTATGTATTATACTTTGGGAAACAAACAAACAAACAAAATAAACAACTGTTTGTAACCTTTCTTCTTTTTTTTTTTTTCTTTTTTTTTTTTTTTCATTCTTAGATTGTTTATTTTTCAAAAAGTGCAAGTTATATTTACCAGGTTGTTTCTTTCCCTGTATAAAGAGTAGCTACCTAGAGGTTATGCTTAGTAACCAGTTTGGCTTGAACTATGGAAATGAGGCAAGTTGGAACAGAAGTATCTTCATCTGAAGTGTATCTGGGACTAAACTGGGTTTAATATTGCCAGATTTCAAATATATGTGAATCAAGCTTGAAAACCTATGTAAACCTGTACCCTTACCTTGTACATTGGACTTTCAGCAGCAACTCTACTTTTGTAAAGGGAGAAAAAACTCCCCAAGTTTTAGCACTGAGAGATTTTTTTTCTGCCTGAACTGGATATACACGTAGATGGGGAGCCTTAAGGTGTTTTCACAGAAAGAAAAATATGCATTTGCTTTCCTTCTCATTCAGTAACAAATAAATTGACAAAATGAATTTCTTTAGGGAATTATTTTTTGAAAGATACATTCAATGTCAGTGGAATTAGATCTTTATGCATTGCCTATTGCCACATTTCCAGTATTAAATGATTTGCATCAGCCAGAGTTCTGCCATGCTGTCCCTCCCAATTTCAACCTGAATAAACTTTTCTTAAGGTTTTATTAAACTAGCATAGAGAAGATTGATCACAACTGAAATGTCAAAGAGGCTTCTTAAAATGTGTTAGCATATCATTACCATAGTTTTGCATCCTAGTAATTTTTAAAAATAATTTAAATATACACTCTTCCAAATACGCATTACTCAGATGACTAGATTTTATATGTATTTTTCTGGCATCTGCATTTGAACAACACAAATATAATATGCGCTTATATCAATAAAAGATTAAAAGATACTATAAGAATAAATTAATCATATATAGAGAAGACAGTCAAACTAAATATTATGAAAATACTCATAACTTTCTAATAATTCAAAAGTGATTTATCTGAGTGCAGTCATCTTGCTGAAATGAGAATGTCAGTTATTAATATCTGGAATAGAGAATTTCTGTATTACCAAAACGCATTTTTAGCCAGCATAGGTTGGAGCAGACATCTCTCATAAAAAGAGAAAACCCTTCCCAGAGAAAGGTTTTTGTGACAGAAAATCTCCCCAAATGTAGGAAGAAAACAGAACCATTTAAATTGGAGCTAACCAAAAAATGAAGTATGAAAAGGAAAACTTGATTTAGGGAATGCTTCCAGCACTGCAGATACCAGCAGTTTCAACTAACAAAATATTCATAGATTATTCATAGATATTCATTTTAAGTTTGTCATTAGAAATACATAAATATCCATCTTTCAAGTGTATAAATGAAACAGAAATTACAAACTGTAGATACGAGTGTCATTGTTACATTCTGATAGCAGAGACAGCCTCTATCCTGTTCATCAGCTTCCCTTAACCAATGTATTAAAACAGGGATGCTGAGTATAACTAAATGTAGGTATGATCCTCTAAGTTTTATTAGAAAGGCAAAATCTGGAAGATATTTATGTATCATTTCATCTATGAAATTGAAGTTAGCTAGTTGTGAGTGTTGTATGTTTTACTGGCTCATTTTCAGCATAACTTCTTGACTTTTTGGCACTGTTCTGTTTACTACAGTTTTGTGATTGTTTTCATCTCATCTTACAGTTGAGCTAAGTGCAAGATGGTGTTATGACCTACCCACTGAAAATGAACACTGACCTTCATTTCATTTCACAATGTTACAGTAAGCTGCAAAACTTGGTTGAAAATTTTGATCCTTTTAAGGTTAGTAATAAATACCCAGTGGAACCAAAATTTCATTCTTCATTTTTCAAGCTGCTACTTTTTCATACATGGTTATATGTATTTTAAGAGTTAACAAGACAAGACAGATAGAAAGGCTTTTTATTGCTGCTGCAAATTGAAGTGTGATATTACGAAGGTGAGTTACTACTGACATGGAAAGTTCAGTATTTGCTTCTGGTGGCTAAATGAAAAATGCATGTCATGGGAGTTTAAACTCCCATAGGTTAACTTGCAATATAAATGACATTAAGGGGTGTTGAATGCTGTATTACAGGGTAGGTGACACTGAGTAACACGGAGAACTAAGAAATATAAGAGCTGAGTTTTTCATATTACCTTCATATTACCTTCTAAATGCATCAGAATGCATTCAGATTTCACCACTGCAAAAATGTTCAATGCATTTTGGCCATACCAGCTCTTTCATATCACTCTAGGCCAAAATAGCTTTCTTGACTGGTAAGACTTTTCATCAGTAAGACAGAAAGAAAATAGGAAAGGTCTATGTTTTCCTGACTAACTAACGTGTCAGGACAAAAATAAAAATCTTTATAAGAAGAAATGGAGGGATATTGCAAGAAGGGAATTCATAGGAAAAAAAAAAAAAAGAGTATATTTTGTTTACATCAGGGAATTTATGTCCTGAGTATGATAGCTGTATAAAATTAAATATTTGAGGAGTTTTTGCCATATTGCTAACAAGGTTCAGAGCTTTTGATGGTATACAATCATTTATTTGTTGCTCAAAAAAGACTTGTATAAGCAGTTGAAAGTAAAGAAATTTAGTGATTTAGACTACTAGGGTCTAAAAGAGTCTAAACTCAAAACTAGAGCTTTTCTACACATTTAAATTCTTTCTGGATTGAGTTTTCATTTTTTCAGAAATGTCATATTGAATCTTTCTCTTCTTCAAGGAATAAAATAACATAAGTGATACTAGGAAAAGCCCAAATACCTCATGAATTAACCTTCATCAGGCAATAGCCCAAAGCAAGTCAATAACATTTTGTTTTAACATCATAGAGATCAGGGATTTGCACCCATCATCTTTTGTTAATATTGTATAATAAATACAGTAAAGCATTTTCAAATATTACCAAGTTTTCTGACAGTAGTAATGTAGTGGGTTTTCTTGCTGTGGAAAAAAATTGCTCGTAGTTACTTCCATCTCTACATTAAATTTATTTGAATAATGGAGAATATAATTTGACATTTATTTCTAATACAGACCTTAGAAAATCTGAAATAGTTGGTAAATCAATTGGTCAGAGCAAATGGAAAACTAAAATATTTAATTAATTAATAATTTTTATAAATTTATTTATATTGTTAAAAATAATGTACTTACTCTAGGGCTTAACTAAGTTTTCTTAAATTAAACTTATTTTTGTTTATTTCTGTTTAGAAAAAAACAGATTTTATCCTTCAATATATATCAGTAATATGTGAAGAAAGTGTTCCATTCACCAACATAATTCTTGCAAAAATAGTTACTTCTAAATTCTTTACTTGCCAAAGGGTAATAAAAACTACTTACACAAAGCACAGACTTTGAAAAGGGAAGGAGCAAGGTATACAAATGGGCTGTTTAACCAGATATGTTTACATGTGAAATGGGTATCAGCTGCAGTTTATGTATGGTGTTCCAGTTTGTCCAACTACAGTTAGAAACAACAAACAGTTCCTCAGTTCTGTATTTTAATTAAATCTTAAATTATACTTGCATTAACTATCTTCAAATAGTCTAAATTCAGAACTCTGACTCTTGATTTTTTTTTCTGCAAGTCATCTGTGCAGCAGAATAGAAAGACCTTTTCTTTTAAAATATTTCTTTACAGCAATTAAAAAACAAACAAACAAACAAAAAAACACTTTGTAAAAGTTCTGCTTCTGCAGAAAGAGGAAAAAAAGTCACACATTCATCTGCTGCTTTTGTATTCCTGCAAAAAAAACAAACAAACCTACGTTGAAGTAGCTCTTTCTGGTAAGTGAACCTCACAAGCAAGAACAAGTGCTGGAGTCTGGATGTACTCTCCATTCACCCCCTCATTTCGTATGCCAGTGAGACTGAGTGCCCCAAATCCCCCAAAACAGAAGAGAAACCAGACAGCTATAAGACACAGTATTTCTCAGCTGGTCCCTTGCCTATGAAATGGGGAGATTGGCACAGTGAACTGCCTGAGGGTTTCCTGTACAGGTAAACAGAGATGTAGCCCACATGAGAATATTTAATTGCAAGATCAATTCCTTCACTGAAGAAAAAACTCTTTGGAGCTGTTAATATACATGGCAACCTAGGACAGAAAGAGCAGTAATGTTTATTACACTTCTGAAAGCAAGAATTCTCCTGAGACAGTACAAGTATGGACTTGGAAAAGTACAAAATAAAATGTTTGAATCATGCAATATTCAATTAATTAATAATTAACACATTCTCCTCTTTCTAATGAACGAGGTCTCATATAACACCACTGTGTTCATTCAGACCCTTTTGAAGGGCAGTGGCAAAACAGCTTCCCCAGCACGTCTGAATATAAATACAGGAAGTTGCTGTTCCTTGAAACCTCCAAACGGAGTGTATGTATACTAGCCTGTCATTTTACTTTGATGTGTAGTGATTTGAGGGAATTGGAGATAAGCACTGAAAATGGAACTATAAAGTCATCACTTATGTATTATAGTTTCATTATAAAATCTTTTAGACTTTTTTTTTTTTTTTTTTTACAATTCTGATCTGTATAACTATTTTCAAATGATACTTCAGCTGTAGCACGTAAATGCTGTAGTTGAATTACGGCCCCATTGTGTCTGGTGAAAACTCTGAGCATGCAATACCACTTCAAACTTTGAGAAGCTTTTCCTGCAAATTCAGAAATCACACAATTCAGGTGTATTGCATAAGGATGGCAAAGACAGAATTCCAAGACTGCTGAATTTGATCCTGTATTTGCAGCTGTCATGTGGAATGATGACAGATGACATGTTTCATACACTCTATCACATTTCTGTCCTTAGCAGAGGTGACATAATTATTTACTATAGTTCATTTCTGTAAGTCCAGTTAAAGCTAAGCAAAGAAGCTGCTATCATTCAACTAATCATCTGCATCTTCAGATATCTACATCCCCTCTTCAGTATTAACAGTTCTTGAGAATTCCCCTGAGTGACACTATTAGCATCCTTCCAGGATGCATCGTCCTAGTGAAGAGCTGCTGGTGGTGTCAACAAACAGTAAGATCAAGCCAGATGAGCCCCAGCCCTCTTCAAGCTGTAACTAGAGCAGATGATCCCCTTAGTAACACAGAAGAGAACCTTCTTCCTCAGTGACACATCCTAAAGCAAATATTCAAGTCACTGGATGCTGTGAGCTGTTTGCAAGAAATTGTATTGCCCCAGTGGGGAGGTTCAGAGGTTTAGCAGGGTAAGTAGAGTTTAAGATGCAGGCAAGTGCTAGTGTTATTTGCATGCTGCTGGCAGTCCCGCAACTTCAGAGAGCTTCTCTCAGGTTGAATTCATTACCATCTGAGGAATTACTTGCCCAGGTTGCACTTTATGCTTCTGAGCAAAGAGAAACAGCAGAGAAAAAGCAAATACTTTCCCTCTTCTATGCATTGTTATTTTGCTCAGTGAATAGTGATAGTCCCTGTATTTCAGGGGTGCTCCTATATGCTCTGCCCAAGCACAGGCCATAGGCAGTGATTTTGTATTTTTGGAAAACAAAGGGGAAATTGTGAAGGCTGCTACTAATTAGAAAATTAAAAAAATATAGTACTGTAATATTTTAATTAGATATTTTCTAGTTCTTCAAGTTGGACTCACTGTTTTGCTTAACTACATGTTTTTATCCTGAGCTGTTATAACTGTTTTAACTCTGCAAATTCCTTTTAGTGGGGCTGTCATTACATTGTGCTGACAAGTGGGCTCAAAGTATACTTTTTATTTTTATATTTATTTATTTTCCATAAAAAACATTAGATTTGTGTCCACAAGTCTAGTTCTTAACTTTTTGAGCAACTGCATTTGCAGTTGCAACACACAACATAGTATTCTACTAATTTTCCCTTGCTTTTGGGAAAGATAAGCTAAATGCAGAAAAAACATTGAAACTACAGATACCATTTTTTTTGTCATTAATAATCAGGATTGCACTCCAGAACCTTTACAGCTATCCAACAAACATTGCCACTTCAAATAAGGGAATAGTGATCAGTGTAAAATAATAACTGCTATAGTGTACAACGACAGGAAGCTTAAAGAAAATATTATTTCTCCAGCTCTGGAGGCACTAGACTTTCTCTAAGAAATTTCTTCACTCAGGAAGAAAGCAAGAAAGGATTATTTGATCCTGAATGATTAACTGAAAATAAGGTGTTGTGCTTTGACCTGGCAGCTAAACACGGCACAGCCATTTGCTTCAACCATACCTTCCCCCTGCCAGTGGGATGGGGGAAAGAATCTAAAAAAAAACCTAAAATATCATGGATTGAGATAAAGACAGTTTAATAGGACAGAAAAGGAAGGGAAATAATAATAATAGTAATAGTAATAGCAATAATGATAAAGGATATACAAAACAAGTGGTGCACACCCTGAGCAGCAGTCTCCTCAGTTTTATTGTTCAGCATGGCACCATACGGTATTGGATATCCCTCTGGCCAGCCTGGGCCAGCTGTCCTGGCTGTGTCTCCTCCAAGCTCCTCGTGCATTCCCAGCCTCCTTGCTGGCAGGACAGCATAAGAAGCAGAAAAGTCCTTGGCTCTGTAAACACTGCTCTGCTACAACTAAAACATTGGTGTGTTAGCAGCATTATTCTCATCCTAAATCCCAAACACAGCACTGTACCAGCTACAAGAAAGAAAATTAACTCTATCCTAGCTGAAATCAGGACATAAGTCTATACATTTTGATTTGTAGGCTGCCCTAGCTGTGAATGTGATCAGTTTTCATATGAAATTTTATTTTTTGTTTGCAAGTACTCACTCTCCATCAAATCAAAATGCAAAAAATTCTACCAGAAACTCTGAATTTGGAGAAATGGCACACCAGGAATCTTCTGCAGTGCTTCTCCATGGAGGGAATGATCTCAGTTATTTTTTTTTCCTCCCTGAGTTCTTGAGAGAAGCTAACATATAATAAATATCACACCATACTTTCATACAGTGATTACAGACGAGGATGGCAGAGGGAAGAAATTCAAGTGCCAGGTAACCAGAGTTGATAAAATCCTTTTTTTAGCTCTTACTTACTGTCATCAAGTAGGAGCAGGAATTTTTCCTACTTTTTTTTTTTTTTTTCATGAACCAATGTGATTCTTGAAGAGCACAGTTATTCTCATAATAAGCTAGTAACAGGAAACAGATCTGGGTGGTCTTTTGAAGCTTTAATAGGAAAATATTTATCCTTGTGCTTGCACATGGAACAGAGAAAACACACAGTCCTGAGGGCTTTTGTAAGCAGTAAATAAAACTGATTGCATATTTTCATCACTCTAAAGCTTTCATTAGGAGTAAGTAGTTAAGGTTTTGATGGGGTGTTTTACTTAAAATGATTGAGTTGCTATAATGGAGATTGCATGGTATGCTCTATCTCAAGAGGTCTCCTAAGGTAAGTGTCTGAGTCATACTGATGGGGAGGAAAAAAAAGGATTTTTAAAGCACAGCAATGAAAAAGTTTATTAGTAGTTCAGAGCTGCTGCACAGACAGTAAGCGAAATAACTTCAAGACTGGCAGGAGAAGCTTTTGCTGAAACCTTGAAGCTATGATTTTCTGTGGATGCTGGATAGCAGGGTGCTGGCAGTAAGAGATGGCTCTGGCTCTCTGAGTCTGGATGCTAGCTTTGCTGGCCTTGAAAACTATAGTTTGGGAACATCACAGAGGGGTCTGCCTTGCTACACTACAAAACTTATCAAATATTGAATATACTACTAGCAAAACTGCTTGCTATTCGGTTGTGACCATGGACTAGTGCAGGATCCCCTTGGCTTTTTTTCACAGACAAGGATGTGGTCCTGAGCTGTGCCTTAAGAAATCAGATTCACAGCCACTTGGATATTTCTGTTACTGCACAACTCCTGAAGTGTTTACCCCAGTCTCCCTTCTACTAAAACACAGGAGAAAAGTCAAGGCATGCCTGATTTACTGTTCTTAGTGGTTCTTAGAGAAAACACCAACCAATAAATAAATAAATAAAATAAAATGAAATAAAATAAAAACAAACAAACAAAAAAAACACAAACTGAACTTGTAATTTCTGCTGCTATTAGTAGCCATGTAGTGACAAAGTGACAAACCTCCATAGATTGCAGCAAAGCAAACATGATCTAAACAGGCACCACATTACTGTAGACTGTTACTAAATGCAGCATCAGAGCATTTATGATTTATTTGAATGTCTACAAAATAAACCCAAGTACAATCATTAGCATGATTAAAGCAAGTATCTTTATTTTTACTATTTTTCTGAGCTGAATAAAGTAAGGATAAGTATATTTGACTCACAGTCTCACTTAGATTTAGTCTCATCTACATTTTTGTCTCAAGATAGAAGAAAGTTAAACCTACTGCTGGCTGAGAAAGAAATCCTGCAGAAAGCAAATAGGTTATAGCCACTTTGCCATCCTGAGTCAATGATCAGAACAAGAGGTGCAGGTTCCTACATGAAAACCATCTTTCTGCAGGTGTTGCTTCTGAAGCTGAATGAGGGCACCAAGGAAAACTGTCGTGCCCACTAAGGGGAGCTAGTTCCTTGGTTGACATGCCTGCCTGAGACAAAGAGCAGTTGAAAGAATCTCAAGATGGAAATGGGGACTGAAATAAAGGGTTGCTAAAGAAAGATGAGTAACAGTTAACTAAAATTGAATGTAATTCCCGAAGATAGATAGTTTTCAAATCTTTGTAAGTAGGAATAACTTCAGCATTGTCTCTTCTGTGTTTCCATGACGGAAAAAATGGTGGGGTCCTTGATCCTTACCACTGTTAATTGCTCTTGCTCCATGGAAAGAAGTATAATTTTGACTCTATCTGTTGGGACATGGGACCTAGAAAATCTTCTTTTCCCCATTCCACTGAATCAGTCAGCTCCTCCCCTGAGGCAATCTCCTTCCTTAGCAGTGCAGTTCCTCTACTCATCCTTTTTACTTTTCCTTTGCTAACTTTGCCTGAGACTGATGCAAAGGAGATTATGAGGGGTAACTAAGAGGCAAAACATCAAAAGCAAGCTTTCTCAAAATACACATTTTTTGAAGTTGGTGTGGCTGATTTATCTCTTAAATATTTTATAGGTACCTGGAAGAAGCATTTAATCATTATGGTTTTGTAATTATAATGTAGTTATTAATGACTATGTCTTTTTTCTCATGCAAAATTCTGATATTCATAGGAATTCTGCTTGAACAGGATGTGTTACATTTGGCTTTTATTATGCAATAATGAAAACGAAATACAAAAACCCTGTAGTGAAATGTTACACAAAAAGGACACAGATCTTAAGGTGACACAAAAAGGAAAAATATAATAAACCGTGTGTCATGCTGCTGCAGCTGTTTCACCTCTTACCAATTTTCACAGTCTATAAAATCTTGGAAAGCACCAGATGTTTAGGGGAAGTTGTCCTACTCTCCCTAGCTTTAAAAGTGAACGTAAGATTTATTAGTGCTATATAAATGTGACTTCAGTTCTGACTTTTGCAGTTATAAACTAGGTGGAACATGTTAACACATCCTGTTGTCAGAGAGCCCATTTACTTTCCACTGCTCCTCCTCACTTGTAGATTTTAGTTGTTGCTGGACAATTAGAGTAACTACAAAACAATACCAGAATATGTAGTCTAAATTATACTATTTGCTTGGTTAGTAACAAACACATCTGAGAGTTTTTTCCCAATACTAACTTTTGCCAAAACGTCCTTGCAATACACAGATTTTAAGCTAAGCAAACTTATCTTGTTGTGTATGAATATGCACTAACATTTGGGATTCCCGCCTACGCAGGGACTGTTAGTGCACAAAATTATTATTTCTTTGCCTAGTGCATGGTTCCTAACATTGGAACAGGAATAAAAACTGCTCATGCATGCTTTCCAATCTTTCATAGCTCAGTGGTGCTGTAAAGTGCTGCCGTTCGTTTTAATTCAGTGAGTAGAAGTTTTGTTGTGTTTAGTACTAAGGGAATTGCATGTGTTATTAGAAAGCCTCTGACAGCTGTCAGAGGCAGAGACAACTTGCTGCATTTCAATCTTTTATAAAGGAAGGACTAAGGACCCTCATCCTCAGCAAAGTTGTCAAAGGTCTCACAAAATGGGATAAAACAGAATACCTTTTCCAAACACAGGAAAATGTCTATCTCACCTTCTCTATTCATTCTTCTATCAATTTGTACAGGGAAAGTTGTATAGGTAGAAGAAAGAGAAAACATGTCTTGATGTATTAGTGCTTTATACTGCCTTGTCGTCACTGACCTGAGGGGATAATTGCATAGCAGTCTGCTTTCCTTTAGGAAGCGATTAGTGTTTTACATGGTATTTAATAAATTAACACCATATTTTAACAAAATATACAAGCTTTTACGGAGTTTTGCTTCTCTGAGAACAGGAACAATCAAAATGTGAGAGACATTGATGAAGACAAGGGCTTCACATCAAAGATTTTGAAAGTCTGAATCAGTAAGCATTTCCACACTTCTTTAAAACAAAACTCACCCTGCCCAGCTCTCTCACTGAATTCAAAGTACCAGAAAAGAAAATCTTCTCTTAAGACATGAAATTTTACATTCCAGTTTTTGATTTGGACAGGTGCTTACCTTAATAAAAACTCCGTTGCTTGTTTTAATTTATATATATCTATATATTTCTAAAAGCCTACATTTTCTTTGATTAGAATTAGTCACAATTCAGCTTTCTCTTTATCATCAAAGTGAAAGTAGTTTTCATTATACGTTTAATAGGTCAGCATTGCTTTCCCATCAGTTAATATTTAGTTTTCTGATGATGAACTGGCTCCTCCTTTCACACCAGTAATGTCACAGGTACCCCTCCATACAGCGTTGCTTCCTGTGACAGCTCCTTTAACAAGTACAAGGGACTGAGAATGCATGTCAATTTGCACCACTTGTTTATTATTGTTATTTGCATTTCTGCTTGTGCTATTTTTATAGCACACCTAATACTGTTTGTCATTTTGCATACTCCAACTCATTTTCTCATCCTGTTTTCTTCTCCCTATCCATCTTCTACCACCTCTGTGATGAGTAAACTGAAAATCCATATGTGAGTCAGAATCGTGCTTTCAGTGTCACATTGGTCAGCGGGGTTTGAAATTAGCAAAATGAGACTGCTCATATTTTGTCTTTCAAAGAGTAGAAAACAATATTTGCTTTCTTTAGTTGTATTAAAAGAGCTTTTTGCCATGTTTTCCATCTGCTTTTGTTTTCCAAAAATACAGTTTAGCGTAGGATGCTCATTAGGGGTTGATGTAACTAGCTGCTTCTGTTCTCTCTATATTATCATTAGCCTTCGCTAGTTCCTTACCCTATCCTTGTACTATGTATGATCAGAATCAATTTGAAGACCTTATTTCTTTTTAAATGTTACTCTTCAGGGAGTTCTTTTGCTCCAGGATATCTGAATGGCTATTAAAGGACATTTCTTTATTTGTTTATTCATTTACTTGGGTGAAGAATTATATAAATAAAACTTTAATAGCAGTTTTCCTTAAGTACATTCTCTATACTCCATACTAACATTATGCTTGTATGTTTGATATTTTCTATTCAGCACACTGAAATTGAGACATTAACATATTTTAACTGTGAACAGGGAATTAATAATTTTGCATGTTTGTAACTTTTAAAGTTTTTTTACTTATATACTACTATACTACCATAATCAAGACAAGCAGTTATTGTAATTTATGTTAAATGGATCTTATATGATGTTATCATCTTGCTTATTATTATCAGCTTGCAAGAACCTTGTTTTCAGTTGTAGTACATGCTATTTCTGCCATGTTAAGCTTGTTATCATATCCTCAACCAAAGCTTTCTCAATGTTTCACATATCTTATAATAATTCAGCTCAGCAGCTCAGAACCTGGAACACCACACCAATCCTTTTGAAATATGAAATATGATTGGCTCTAGGTTGGAAGTGTTTTTTTTATATATTTTTTGTTTGTTTGTTTGTTTTTACTGCAAGCCAAGAAGGTCAATTAGAAAGTGAGATGCATCTACAATTGATTCATTGCAAATATTGACCAACAGAAACTTCTAACCTCACAAAATTCTGAAGATGTTTGCTATTACCAGCATTTCCTTCCACTAATATTTAAACTCCTCTTACCTATGAACAGATTCCACTCAGTATCCAAATCAGCCTGATTTGCTAGGCAGCCCTTCATTACATTGAGGCAATAGTTGTTGCAAGGTTTCACAGTGGGAAGTCCTCTGCAGTAAGGGCAGTACAACATCTTCATTAACGCCCGGATGCACCCTGGGGTGGGACTGACCTGCAGAGTTTGATGGGGGGAAAGAAAAAGAAAAAGGAGGAAATCAATCTCCTGTACTGTGAACGTTGGGGTCGCTGAGATTATGCCTCTCAAGCAGTAAGTGCAGAAGGGACAATTTGTGAGAAGTTCTCAACCCTAAATAATGCCCTCCTATGAGACTAATCAGTTCCTACCAATTATCCTCATTTAGTACAGCCAGCAGTGACTTTCAGGAATGCAAAAATGAACACTCCCCTCCTGATGGCAGTGCTTTCTACCCCAGCCCTCCCACATAAAGTCTACCAGAACACGAAGGAAAAACATCCAGGAAATAAGTTGGACAGAAACTGACTGATCCTAACAGGGAAGATGCTGAGGACATCCAACACTCTTCTCATTCAAGATAGAACTGCCAGTCACTGGATCAGATTTTTTTCTTTACTAAAACATGGTACATCCAGAATAATCCTGATTATTTCTATAAAGTTATTCAGGACTGCACCTTGATAAAAGGATATCATCCTGTTTTCAGACAAAAACACCCTTCTATCTTCTCAGACAACTTCATAAAGAGATTAGACATGGATTTCTGTATGGCTTAATCTTTCATGTTCTCACAAAGGAACAAAAAATCAAAATTAAAAAAACAACAACAACAACAACAACAAAAAAAAACCAGAAAAACAACAGAAAAACATTGTATAGACAATAGTGTAATGTGTTTCAATTTATTTATCAGTATATCAGTATATCACAACATGGCTGAACATAATGAGCTTAGAAAAGCCATCAGAGCCGATGGAAAGGCTCTGATGAGTTTAGGTTTTTAAGTCAAAGTCATTAACATTGGGCATAGCTGACAGAAGAAAGCAGTATGTAGAGATAAATCTATAGTGATATGAATTACAGTTTGCACTAGAAGAGTATGGATTTCCTGGAAAGGGAGCATACAGGTTAGAGAAAGATTTTTTCTCACAAGGCTTCTCCATTATCTCTAATGATAGGATCTTTACTCTCATTTTTTTTTAGTTGTCATAATGCTAGACGTCTATTCAGTAATGTCTTCCATATTCCATGGAGGTCTTTTTTGGGGTGGTTTCTTTATCCTTTCTATTGAAGGATAGGATAGATCATCTTCTGGAGGACATCCACAGAAAACTCACTCCATATCTAAATTTAAACTGTCCAAATTAGTTACATTAGTTACATTTGATGACCATTTAACATTCCCTAGGTGAACATTTTTTTCCCCTTAACTCTTCATTTCCTTACTTATTTCATCTCAGATTTTAAAAATCATATGTACTATTATAATATATGTTTTCATCCCAGATAATCCATCTTGGATTAAAAGTGCAGAATGTTAGGTACTATGAGCAAAATGTCTTGTCATGGTGCAGTGGAGCATATGCTTACCATGTCAGTGACAATCTAGAGCAATGACAGAAGGGCTACAGGTTCCTCAGTGATTTGAGTATTTCTGGACAGGAGAGTGCAAAGCAATGACACTCTTTTCACTCATTCTGTTAGTTTATAATTAAATGCAACACTTCTAATATGAATTTGATCTGTTTTTCTATATTTCTAGGAAATTGTACTAAAATGGGGTGAAAGTATGAATCTGACTGCACTGCTGACTGCATGCTAAACTGACTGATGTTTTATACTGTACTAAAATAGCTTCCCTCCCTCCCCTCCCTTCCCCCAATTTCATTTCCTCTTTTTGGTGTTGAATCATTGATTTTTAGAGGACTATGCTGAATATATTCTTTACACTGGACATTTTTACATGAAAATGTCTCTGTTAAACATTAGAACAGATATGTCTGACTATGCTCAGAGATGATTTTTGCCTTGGTTTCCTTGAGAAATGCACTTTACTCACACAAAACTATCATGTTCACACTATGTGTGAAGGTATATTTAGTAATCCATTTCTAATAGCTTTTGAACATGTTGGCCAATTTCAATCAAATTTGACTGAAGACTTTAGGTCTTAGTACATTAATACCCTACCATCTATTTGAAAACAGACAACTGGGAGAAGAAAAGGAGAGAGGCTCTATTACTTGTTTTATTGAGGAAAAGGTTGAAGCACGAGGTAATTTCCACAAAAAAAAAAAAAAAAACAAAAACACCTCGAAGAATACACATGGACAATCTATTAATATCCCAGGAGTTCAAAAAGCCCCAGGTAGAACTTTAACCTTCTTAAACACCAGAAAATCCAAATACAAGGTGTAAAGTGAAGGAAAGATCATCTTCATTATTTCCACTTCTCAGAACAATTTTTTCTAGTCACTTATCTGACATTTTATCTTTATACGTCCCAAACTAGAACAGATCCTTTTTTTACAAAAAGATTAGTACCCAAAGGGACATATGAGAAAAATATAAATACTTGTGTTTAATGATGGATACTTCAAAATTACTTTGAAAATGGTGTTTAAAGCTAGATATGTTTCTATCTGTGGTCACCAAAAGTTTTATGAGAGAAGTTTCTTTCATGTTTAAAATTTTTCTTTTTCCTATGCCCAGAAGTCTTGTCAACACAATGTTGTTGGCACCTGAGTAACCCTTAAGTTCAACTGAAATCCACAGTGTTCTCCAATCTGTGCCTTCTCAAGTCCACTTTGGTATTCATGCTGACAGCACTTATACCTGTGGGATCTTGATCATCCATGAAAATTGGATATTTTTTGCATTGCAGGACAGCTTTAACTGGAACATACCCACCTACTGCAGGGTAATCAGGATAAACTGTTACTATTCAAAAAGGATGAGCAGGACCAAGGTCTGTCAGATCTTGTCTGAATGTTTTAATATCCACTGTATAAAATGGTGGTATCATGAACAGAATTTGACAAGAAAGTGAGTTGCCCTGATTTTGTTTTGAGAAAAGCAATACCATTTTTAAGGTGAGAAGCCAAGCTGTGACTCCAAAAAGAAAGCAAATGGAGAAAGCTTCTATAGAAGCCTCTGATATATCTATATCAGCCTCAGACATAGACCAACACAGATCAGGCTGGATGTTGCAGATATCTGTCTCAGAAGTTACCATGAAATAAAGTATGAACATGGACCAAGTGATCTGAGGCTAAATGGCAGGGTCTGGCTTACATTCACAATGCTTATGGCTAGCACCTCCTGGTCCACGCTGGTCACATCCCATAGTACTACACTGTATTTTGAATACAGCTCTGAATCCCAGGTGTCTGAGTGACTATATATAATAATTATTTTATGTCATTACTTTTCAGCTCAAAGTGTTTGGAATAATAGGAGGTAGCACTGCAGGCAACTAGAGTACCAGGAAGCTAAATATAATGATGCATGATTAGAAGTGAGACAGAATCACAGAATCACAGAATTTCTAGGTTGGAAGAGACCTCAAGATCATCGAGTCCAACCTCTGACCTAACACTAACAGTCCCCACTAAACCATATCCCTAAGCTCTACATCTAAACGTCTTTTAAAGACTTCCAGGGATGGTGACTCCACCACTTCCCTGGGCAGCCTGTTCCAATGTCTAACAATCCTTTCGGTAAAGAAGTTCTTCCTAACATCTAACCTAAAACTCCCCTGGTGCAACTTTAGCCCATTCCCCCTCGTCCTGTCACCAGGCACGTGGGAGAACAGGCCAACCCCCACCTCACTACAGCCTCCTTTAAGGTATCTGTAAAGAGCAATAAGGTCGCCCCTGAGCCTCCTTTTCTCCAGGCTGAACAAAACCAGCTCCCTCAGCCGCTCCTCATAGGACTTGTTCTCTAGGCCCCTCACCAGCTTCGTCACCCTTCTCTGGACCCGCTCAAGCACCTCAATGTCCTTCTTGTAGCAAGGGGCCCAAAACTGAACACAGTACTCGAGGTGCGGCCTCACCAGAGCCAAGTACAGGGGGACGATCACCTCCCTAGCCCTGCTGGTCACACTGTTTCTGATACAAGCCAGGATGCCGTTGGCCTTCTTGGCCACCTGAGCACACTGCTGGCTCATATTCAGCCGACTATCCACCATCACTCCCAGGTCCTTCTCTGCCTGGCAGCTCTCCAACCACTCATCTCCCACTCATCTGCCTGTCAAACTGACAGGCCTGTAGTTTCCCGGGTCTGCCCTCTGGCCCTTCTTGTAGATGGGCATCACGTTTGCCAGCCGCCAGTCAACTGGGACCTCCCCCGATAGCCAGGACTGCTGATAAATGATGGATAGTGGCTTGGCCAGCTCCTCTGCCAGTTCTCTCAGTACCCTTGGGTGGATCCCATCTGGCCCCATTGACTTGTGCACATCCAAGTGCCGTAGCAGGTCACCAACCAGTTCTTCGTGGATAGTGAGGGCCACATCCTGCTCCCCATCCCCTTCCACCAGCTCAGGGTACTGGGTATCCAGAGAACAACCGGTATTGCTGCTAAAGCCTGAGGCAAAGAAGGCATTGAGCACCTCCGCCTTTTCCTCATCTCTTGTAACTAAGTTTCCCCCCACATCCAGTAAAAGATGGAGATTCTCCTTAGTCCTCCTTTTTGTGTTGATTTGGCAGTGTTTAGATTACACTTGGGATAGCATTGGAAGGTACCAAAACAGAACAGGTATGTTCATCCAGCCTTCTGGAGGCAGTGTCTGTAGGGGAACTTGCTCCAGAGAATACACAGGCATCACATGGAGAAATCCAGTGAAAGATGTTCAAAATAGATCCAAGAGGAGGGATAACAATTAAGCTGTGGCCTGAACACGATGAGTCCTTTTCTCAATGTTGCTCCATATCCCTCTGTCACCTATAGTACTAATGTACCTTTAGGTGACTGACTGTTCTCACTGTGGTAAAGGGAAACATTAAAGTGAATCAGTTAATTTAGAGTTTTGAAGACTTTGTGAATCCAGCCTCCAGTGAGCAGCTAAGTTTCAGTTCTCAGCTTCAGCTGATCTTTTTCTGTAACTTCATTTTCAGAGAATATAGTCAGGACTTTTTTCCCTAACAGCAACTCTCATGCAGAAAAATAAATAAATAAATAAATAAATAAATAAATCAGGTTTTGCTCTAATATTCTGAAATCTCAGTAAAAGAACGAACATATAAAAAAATCAGTTTAGAGTGTGAGTATTTCTGAAAGCTATGAACACGTGAAATTTGGAAATTATGACAGAAAGTTGCTTTTTGACCATCTATATTGGCTTTCTACTTCTTGCTGCTGGCAAATCGTATGAAATATATTTTCAAAACCCATTTCTCTTTCCCGTCTTCTAAAAAACAAAATAAAACCACAAAACCTATACACAGAATCTCTCACAGCTAGTAATACTTTTCTGCAGATCAGCCAAAAGGCAAAAATTCATTTCATTCAGAGCTATTTAAAACCTGCATTTGCTGAAGAAAGCTGTTCATCAGTAAGGAGTTTCATCAATTTTGCCATAAATAACATTTGTTATTATATGGTTTTATTTATTTATTTAGTCTTTTAAAATGCATTGCAGTTGGCTATGCTAATCATAGCAGAGAAATTTGAATAGATTTCAAAGTTTAGAAATAACTAATCCTTATGTAAATCGTATTCTATATATCAATCAGAACACATTGAATGACATAACTGGGGAAACTGTTATAGAGGAGTCATTAATTATATCATGTTGTCTCCCTGACTAAGACATCTTCATTTTAGTATAAGCATACACAGATTGCAGCATGGCAGAAAAGTACCCTTCTGAGCTTTGATTGAGCCGAGTAGCTGCAGGACATGTTACACTACTTCATTTTGTAACATTTTCTGACAGCTTCATCTTGTAAGTTTTTTGTAAGTTTGTAAGTTTTTACATAGATGCAAAAAACAACAACAACAACAAAAACAACAAAACAAACAAACAAACAAACAAAAAAGCAAGATTCTTAAGGGCTTCATTACCAAACACTTGTTTCCCCCTTTCAGAAATTCTTGAAGCAATATTATTTCATCTAGAAGACAGATTTTGCACTGCTGTGCTTGCAAATATAAATAATTGAGGAGAGATTTTTTTGGAGGGGAGAACATGAAATTGTTCTCTCCTAAAAACACATCTGTAGAGACCATGTTTTTTTATGTAACTGGCCTGTTTTTATAATCAAAAGTCTTGGCTTTGTCAGGTAAACAACATATATATATATTTATTTTTTTTTTTCTGATACAAAAAATCAGAAAAGCTGGTTAAACAACTGGTCACCTTTAGAAGGGTCAAACACACTGACATGCAGTTTCCCTATTTTTGTTTATAGGAGAATTCTTACTGGAGTAGTGGTATGTATTGTCTGTTGCTACAGTAGGGTTGTTTGTTCAAAGTAACATTGAATTTAACTAAACTCATAGTATAAAACCATACTTAGATCCAGATACTGTAATTTCTTGTCACAAAACAAAATCTATCGATTATGAACAAAACAAATCCATCCCGGATTGTTTGAGTGTTATCCCAGAGCCCACAACAGGATACATGACACCTTCCAACTTTTCCAATGCACTTAAAGAAACCAATCTCATTTTGAATCACATGGAGACATCCCTTAGCATGAAAAGCTGGGAGAAAACTGTTTGGAGGAGTGAGTTGATTCTAGCCAACTGGCTCATGAAGTAGATACTCTTTTAAATGTCTCTACACTAAAACAACCTTAACTATAGCCTATAGCCTGGGAAGGAGAAGGGGATTGCATTTTATATCTCACAAACTATAAATGCATTAACAACAAGGCAAATGTTGGAAAGTTCTTATTTCTGTCTGGTGTTCAGGAGGAAGTAATAGATGTGTTGCTTTATACAAGAGGGAAAGGAAGAGAGGTTACAAGACAAGACACTGTGTTCTATTTCTGCAGTTCCATGGAAGTGCTTTGCAATTAGAGTTTCAAAATGAATCCTGTCTCTAACACTGTTGCATTGGTTAGATCATCCAGATGTCCACTCAGCAACCTGATGTCTTATGTCCTGTCATGAGGTGCAGTCTCAGAAACAGAGGCATTCTTGGGCCATTTTTTATCTCTCTGTGTACTCCATTTCCAATTTAATATTCTCAATGGAAAAATGAGCTCTTTCCCAAGCATATTTTTGTTCCTAGCCTAATTATTTCAAAAGCTTCAACTAGGACTAGGGTGATAATAATAAAATGCTTATGTATGTGGCCAGGTCAGAGTCTGATCCTGAATGAATTATCATGTCTCATACTAATATGCAGACTCCACTAAGAGTAGTAATCCTCCCATACTCATCCAAAAAAAGTTAATAAATCTGTGGACAACTCTACAGCTTAATTTTAGCATTTCCTGACCTAAAGATCTTCAGTCTAATTCTAGTATTTCCCACCCCAAATTTTATTTAAATTACAATGAGACATAGAAATTGATGCCCATGCATTTAAGAAGAGAAGGAAGACATAATTTTTAATTATTTTAAGAATTTTTCATTATTGAATTCAACCTGCTAAAACTGAGGAAACTCTTCCTAAGTACATCTTTTTTTCTGATTTCATTAAATAAGTGTAAAATCATTGTAACTTCAATTAAACATTTAGATTGATGTAATTGGGATCAGACTATGTACTATGAAGTAGATTTTATAGGTTATGCAGTTTTGCTGCAAAATGTTAGGTCGCCTAACCTAAGAGGTGCAGGTCTTTTTAAATTTCCTTTCAAGTTTAATTAAATTCAGTTCAAAGACTAAACTTCAGTCCAGTCACTCACTACACACATACTACACACATATCTTTGACACTATCTTCTAAGTAGGTTAAAAAAAATTACTGATTTTTTTTTTTTTTTTTTTTGAAACTAGGGAAAACAGGTAAATCTTAGCTGGTAATGTTGATTTTCTCCTTTTTTTTTTTTTTTTTTTTTTTTTTTAATTATTTTAATCTTTTCTTTCAAACTAGATTTGCTCGCAGCTAGATCCAAGAGATTTGTTTTTCTCCTTCTTCATATTTTGTCTATTTTCAGGAGCACTACATTACTTATGATTTCATTTAATAATCTGGATATCAACAGATTTCACTGAAAAATATGGAAAATATGTCTGTCTGTCTGTAATTAGAGCTACATAGAAATATTCATAAGATATTGAAATACTGCTCATTGTTTCAGTCTGTCTCAGACTCTAAGATCTCAGCTCACTGCTTTTACAGCACAATCTGATATATAAATGGAAATACAGCCTCAGCCATACTCATTTGGGAATTTATGTCATAGAAGGTCAATTTGAGAACACTTGCTTATACCAACTAAAAGCCTAGTCTAATACTAACCTCCTAAAGTTAAAAGTAGAAAATCTTTTTCACAGTATCGCAGATGACTGAAATGTACAAGAGCTGTTTTGAGTACTATGGTTTTGTACTAATGTCTTTGACTTTGTGCATGAATTATACCAAAATAAAAGTAAAACACTACAGCCAGTTAAACAGCTACAGGATTCTCACAATTCTTGGATGATGTATCTGAAGAAAAAGATAAGAAATGCTAAATGCTAACTTTAATATCTTCTTACTATCCAATAAAATACTTCTTTAGAAAACTATGAATATATTATTCATAGTTAAAAACACTCTAAAAGTATTAGAAAAAAATAAAACAAAACAAAACAAAAAAGCCCACAAAGGAAATAGATGAACCCTATAAAAGTTATTTTATGTAAAAAAGAAATTACACATTTACCACTCGATACAAGTTTTGCAGTATTAGGCACTTACCCTGTTGTAACTCATGGGAACCACTGTATTTTTTCTAAAAGAAAAACAACATTTAGAAATTGTCCAACTGAGATGTCCTTTTCCATTATCTATAATTCTGAAATCATGAGAAATATAGTAACTATATCTCTTTCCAACATTTATTAAAATGTGAGCTATTTTTCATACTTAGTCATTTCAGTATATCAGTAGATGTGTACCTGTAAGTATACAGTTCTAAATATTGCTCCTCCATTTTACAGATGAAAAAATGAAACATCACAGGAAATTATAAAAAGTATTTAGATAGATAAAACCAGGAAAATTATGCAACAGAAATTTTGAAAACTGCTCATAAGTATCACTCTCATTTTTTGCCTAAGTTATCAATACATGTAATTCTGAAACTGGCTACAGTAAAACAAAGACTACAAGTCTAAATGATTACATCAAGAGGCTGCATTTAAATTGGTAAATCATTATGGGAGAAATGAGTTGTGGAATTTTAAATTTCTCCATGGAGGACAAGGGTAAAAGTCGCAAGGACAAAATGTTCAGATGCTCACTGAACTGAGATGGAACATCTATATCCAGAGAAAAAGAATAGCTTTTCCTATATTTAGGAAATCAAGAAAATTGCATATCAAATTACTTGAATACAGAAAATCCAAATTTAGGAAAAAATCACTTGAACAGCTTCAGTCACAGGATATTTTGTGTAAAATTTTTTTCTCTCCTGAGTCACTTCTGAGTAAAGATTCACTTTTTTTTTTTCTTTTTTTTTACAATTTAAGTTTTTACAAACTAAAACAATTAGATCTAGATACTATAATGTCCTTCAGAAATCCCATCTTACATGTCAGAGAAATAATTTGTTTAAATGAATGCAGTAGAAAAAATGTTTGATTATTAAATTGATTAAAGCAGGAATTTCTTTGCAAATAGTGCAGGCTGAGAAGAGACTTCAGTACATGGGGTTTTACATCCCATAAGATGTTAAGCTGAAAAATCTGCCTTTCAAATTTTCTGGAAAATATTTATCTTTCTTATATTCAAGAAAACCTACATTAAATAGAATTTGAGGTATGGAATCAATCTGTTATTTTTTCCAACATTTCAAGGGCAAAGATAAGGTGAAAAGTCATTAGAATCATAGATTGGACAGGGACCATTAAAGATCATGTAGTTCCAACCCCACTGCCATGGTCTGGGATGCCACCCACTAGATCAGGTTGCCTCGGGCCTTATCCAGCCTAGTCTTGAACACCTCCAGGGATGGGGCACCCACAACTTCTCTGGGCAACCTGTTCCAGTGCCTCTGAGTATAGAATTTCCTCCATATATGTCATCTAAATATCTCCTTTCTTAGTTTAAAACCATTCCACTTTGTCCTATCATTTTCTGCCTGTGTAAAAAGTCACTTTCCATCTTTTTATAAGCCCTGTTTAAGTACTGAAGAGCTGCAATGAGGTCTCCCCATAGCCTTCTCTTCTCCAGCCTGAACAACATCAAATTTCTCTGCCTTTCTTCACAGGACAGGTGCTCCAGCCCTCTGATCATCTTCATGGCCCTTCTCTGGACCCACCCTTACAGGTCCACATCCTTCTTTTGCTGGAGGCCCCAGACCTGGATGCAGTACATTGAAATCTTTGAAATCTTTGAAATATTTTCTTGTTTTCACTCCCAGGAGATGATCTCACAGCTGTTAGCTTTTCAAATCCCACCATCTCTTCTGGAACATAAACTTTAAGAAACTCTCTTAATGAAAAGTAGTCCTTCTGCTTTCTTACTGAATCTCACTTAAAAAAGAACACGATTTTTTCTTCTGTACTTATATAGAAATATCTATGGCCTTAACTAGATAAGAAGGCCTTAGTTTAATAGGAAATCATGTGCTAAATTTTCCAGTGTTGAAAACAGAATTGTGTAAGCAAAAATGTCAGATATCAGAAATATAAACTGCTTTTAAAATTTTAGAATGTTCATGGATAAGCAATATAAGGGTATAAATCTTAACATGGACAGATATTTAAAAAGAAACTCATCACTAACTTCAATAAAACCTTCTTAGCTTTGATGTCAGTAGGAATTAAATCAAGAGTGCAACTCTTGATTTATTCTTAATTTAAGTGTAACACTGCAATTGGGCTTCAACTCTTCAGTGCAGGAGGAGGATATCGGCTATACTTTGCTAGACAAAATGAAGCATTCAGATATCGAAAGGATTTAAGAAAGATACACTGGGCAACTTATATTCCCTTCCTGTGACTTAGATCTGTAAATGACAATGTTGGACCAAATGTTTATCAGAAGCTTCTTGCCTGTTGAAGTTGTATGTATAGGTCATAAGAAATTGTTTACAGGGACTTGCAGTGCAAGACATTGTGGGGAACAGTGAAATAGGCTTTACTGACAAAAGAATTAGGAAGTTCAAGAATACTATCAGATGCATCTCAGAAGTCAAGGGTACTAACAGTGTAGAGACATAAACCAACAGTACTGGGGAAGGAACCAAAACAAAATGGATTTAGACATGATTGTAAACAACAGCATCAGAAACACCCCTACCATGACTATAGAGACTACTTCAGCAATTTGGGGAGGAAGAAGAAAATACAATTAAGTCCAGAATTTTAGAAGAGCTTTGTAGTATTTTCTTGACTAAACACTGATATCTAAATCTGATATGTTATACTCCCTTACAAGACAGATTCATTTCAACCTAAAACCAATAATTTAAAGTAGCTGAATATTAATGTCTCCAGTGGTACTATAAAAGAGTAACTAATTCATGTGTAAATATCATCATGTGTATATTTAAAGTTGGGGATGAATCTATCTTGTCCTTCCAACAAGAAAAGCATGAGGATGTTACTGAGAAATTTTGTGCAGTTTTGGCCTTGCAGGACACTCAGGAGAAGAGCTGAACTGAAAGAGGAATTAAGAAAGGACAGTGAGGAAAAAAGTCAGACAAGGCTCTGCATAACCAAGCAAAAATGTTTTTTTGCTTACTGGGAAGAAAAGAAAGGTTATGGAGAAGTAGGTCACATATTGCTGAGGTATAAAACAGAGATAGGAAGGGTGGTCCTTGATAATTTGGAAATAAAATCCCCAAATAAACAGGAGAGAAAATCTGAGAAACAGTTGAGACAGGAAAAGAGAAGAGCTGCCAAATCAGGAGATAATAATATGAATCAAGTAGTTAGACATGTTGTGCAGAGGTATCTGGTTAAAAAAAAAAAAAAATGTTGTGAAGTATGGCCAAGTCAGTTCAAAACCCAAGAAACTTGATATGCAAAATAAATACCTGAGAAAAAAGTCTTGCAAACTTCCTGTGGTTCAGAATGCAGAACAGAAAAGCACCTGAGAAGCAAATCAGTTCTCTCAAACAGAGAAAGAAAACAGAAAAACTGTTCTGGTCTCTAATAAGTACTCACAGGTACTCACATCAAAGTCCTATTTGGGGTTCACTGACCTCTGAATTGTATTACTGACTTAAAAAGGGCATGAAGATGAGAGTTGTACAGAAGACTGTGGGATGTCCCACTTGTAAGATGTCAGCAAGAGCACACTAGTCTGGATGAAGAAGAAGTAAATGAAGATATAATATTGGCTGTCTTGGTCAGTGGTATGTTATGCAATGATTTGAGGTGACAAATGATGATAGATTGTCATGTATGTTCCAGCTCCTTCCAGCTCTAAGAAACATGGAATTCTGATGCAAAAGAGACTTTGAAGTTTATGGTTAGGTGATCACAGTTTGAGTTTGTTGAAAATGGCATTTTCACATGCAAGTAAGTATATGAAAATACCTTACAAATGCTACCTAAAGACTTTTTTTTTTTTTTTTTTTTTTTTTTTTTTTTTTTTTTTAATCTGAAGACCCTCCATCCTGGAAGAAAAGAAGTTGGTTATCTGGGACAAAACAGAATAAAATACTTTGCTTATGCTCCTGTTCCATTTCATGATATGAAAGAAGCACAAGATGGAGCATGATAGAAAGGACAATAAAGCAAATTTTATGTGGATCATACACAAGTGCAGAGATGAAAAGGGAATATAAACTATTTTCTGACTTCAAAAATGCAGAATGGTGTCAAATTTTTAAGGCATCCCAGAAAAGTCAGACGCACTGCTGGTTCCTCATTAGGATACTCAATGTCTTAGTAATATACTCAGAGTAGCATAAATTAGAGACATGCCTTATAAATAGCTCACCATCTATTTATAGGCTCCATAAATGCCCACTGCATTATGTGGGACCAAATCATGTGAGATCACTTTATAGCTGTATGTTAACATTTCCTCTTTTATGGTCTTTCAAATCCTCTTGTTAATTTTTCAAAAAGCTACTTGTAAATATAAATACCAAATATAAAATATTTAACAGATGCTCAAGTGCACCTTGGGATGATGGCTATGGTCTGGAATGACCTGTTTATGGGATGTGTGCCCACATTTCTGCTGAGTATAGCACTTGCAGATTTTGGAACTGTGTAGTAGAAAGCAGATCTACATCTTCCACTATCATTAAGCTTAATTATTTATTTTATTTTATTTTATTTTATTTTATTTTATTTTATTTTATTTTATTTTATTTTATTTTATTTTATTTTATTTTATTTTATTTTATTTTATTTTATTTTATTTATCTCTTCTTGATAATGCATTCTCCATAGACAAAAACAAAAACAAAACAACAACAAAACAACCAACCAAATAAAAACTAGAGAGGTGTCGTCATAAATGTCTCTGTGCCCTACTTCCAAATCAGTGTAAGGAAAATGTAGGAAAGAGCCTAAATGGAGAAAAGTTACAGGAATTAATAAGAACAGGGATTCTTCTCAGTGTTTTGTCTTTAAGCTGTGCACTAAAGAAAAACACTGTTCAAAGTATCAGCATTTGGCAAATACATAATTTGAAGCCAAATATATAACTTCCCTTTGAATATTTGAAATGATATTATTAAAACAAAATAGTCCAGTTTTCTTCCTTTTGTTTTCTAAAACAAATAATCCAACTTTCTTCCTCTATCACACCCATGTCCACATAAACATACACACATTTAAATAAAGTACATATATAGTAAATTTGTATGCAATCTCTTGTGCCCTGACAGTTAACAGAGGGATGAATTGCACTGGCTAAATTTTTCTATTGTTCTGTATATACTATACCTCAGGCACTATAATTTTTGGACAATATTCTAATGGAAAGTAAGGACATTGTAACATTGATTTGAAATAAGCAAGCACCCAATAAAGGAAAATTCTTTGAGTTTAAACCAGTTATTTGTTCACACTTGCAGAAGGCAGATCAAAACCTGCACTACAAAAACACATCTGACAATCAGATTTGCTTTTTCCTTTTATGTAGAAACAGACTAAATGTGAAATTTACTGTTATATCTTGATTTAATCTACCATGAAATTTAGGTTGATGTACAAAACAGAAGTAGAGTCTACAAGCATATGAAAACATTCCTTTTAATATTTTGTTCCTCATAAATTCTCAGCAGGGAAGCTGTTCTTTAAATATTTTATCTTCATCCAAAACTGAACAAGAAAATGCATTCTCTGTTGGACTGCCTGGGACCTAAAAAGCAGCAGATCTATAAAAATGTGAAAATGAATAGTAGACATTGAAGTGTGAAAAAAATATAGCCTAATATTATTTTCTTTGTCTTAGATATTTTTCCATAATCTGTTTAAAAATTATAATTTCCATTATCACTACTAATGACTGTAACTGTCTTATTTACATTTCTTACTTTGTAATTGCAGTAATCACTCATTTATGTGTTATGATTTAGATCTGTAAAAAGACCCTGAAAACACTGATCCTAGGTCATCCTCAGTGGGATGGAAGCACTCTGCAGTATGTGCTGAAGCCCCTGTCCCAGATGTATACTTCCCAGCTGTTGGCTTAGATCAGCAGCATCATCTGTACTTACCACTTTAATATCTGATGAATCCTCAGCTTGAAGATTTTATATTAAAGAGATTTGGAGGGCAGAGGAAGGACTAAGAGCATCAACCTGATACTGCAGGGCTTTCAGGTACTGTGGTCACATTGTGACTGTGTGTCAGAATAAGATACCTGTGCATAAAACCACCCTTTGTGTGTGCGTTCTCATCTTTATTTATTTATTAGGTGAAAGCTGCATCAGTGACACTTCCACAGATCTTCTGGTATGGGCAATCAACAGCCACACCACCACCCATCCCACTGAGCTTCTGCACTCCATGGGGCTGACACAGCCACTGCAGCTACACTCCTCAGAGATACTGTGTATGGGGTAGGCTTGTAACTGTGGCTGTCTTTGTCTCTGCCAGTGTCACACTTCCCAACAGACTTTCACAGACTTTCAAAAATAAATTATAACAGACTTAATTGTGCTGTGGAATGAACTGCTCCTGAATACACCCGTAGTTAGACTAGGACAGTGATTTCTGTGTTTCTCCTCAATAATGTCAAGTTCTCTTTACCAAAGTGAAAGATGTTCTATAGCCCATTAATATAGCCCAAGGACTGAGATTTCAGTCCTTTTTTGCCAGTGGCAAAGCCCCATTCATGTCGAACCTGAAAGGACACTACAAACAGGAGTAAATGACAATTTGGCTATGTCTCTAAGTGGCAAATGACTGATTTTAGAACCAGCTAGGTCAGAGTCTGGTAAAAGTAAACACAGCACAGTATAATGGGTACCTGGCAGTAAACATGTATTTAAGCTATTTCATTGCCATTTGTCTTTATCCGATTAAGCCACCTGATTTATAAACATGCTGGAGCACAATTTATATACAACAATATAATCTACCTAGTGGTCTGGGTTCCTGAACCACAAGGATAAACATGCTCAAACCATAAAGGTGCTCTTCATGCCAGATATCCATTTATAAAGCCCACTGAAAGATGCCTCATCATTACCATCTCCGTTATGGATGAACTGTCAACTACACTACCACAACCTCTTTCCAAACCTTTTAAAGTTAAGTCAAGACTCAGTGATATCCAAAACACAGTTATTTCACTAGTCAGGAGACATTTCCTCAGTACTGTAATGTTAGCATTGCCATAAACATTTCACAGAGAGGTCATGTTTTCCAGTGGGGTATGAGAAATGCCACAAATCCAATAGTGCCATCTATATGTAAAGGTGGATACTGGAACAGATTCCAAACATGACGACTTTAGCCCAGGTACTACAATAGTGAAAAAAAGTACAATTTCACAGTGTCTCTCCAAGTAGCAAAGAGTATATTGTTTCTGACAGTATCTCTAGAAAAATATTTGTTCTTAAAGACCTGTGTCTCATAAGGCTGGTGAAACATTTCTTCAAAAACTAGAGGGAAGTCAATACCTGCTTTTCTTTTTTAAATGGTGGCCAAGTGAAAGGAACAGATGCTGCACTGATACCTACCAAGATTCAAGTTCTTATTCACATAGGCAAGTACAGTAAAGTCCAAAGCTTTTCTAGGTCTCCTTGGACACCCTGAATTTAAAGGATTGCTTACAGAGCAAAAGAAAATGTAAATTTATGTATGATTACTTGATTTTCAGAATCCATAGAGAAGATACTTTAAACACAACAGTCAACTAAAGCTAACAGTAACTGAATCTGCAGCAGAAGTATCTCTGCCCCAAGAAGAAAACTAGGATCACCTGTTGATTCCCCATGTCAGTAAAATGCCATTTGATAGACAGACTTTGAGTTTAAACAGGGTGCATCCAGTGTGCTCTTCTCCCACCAAAAGACAATTTCCAATTCACAGAGAAAATTGTGGTTTAAAGCTAGTCCCTTTTCACCGTCATTGTATATTTTGCATCTAATTTTGCCACCAGTACCCTTCACTTCAGTCCACAGTCCACAGAACTATACCGTGAACTGTTCACAACAAATAATAAAAAACAATCAGACAAACAAACAAACAAAACAAAACAAAAGAACAGAGAAACTGAGATTTGTCAAAAGTTTTGTTTGCTGGACACTGTTCAATCATCTCCATGGACATTAAATATGTGAAAATGAAGGTTAAAGGAAAGGAGGTTAAAGGAAAAAATATCTGACATTTTCCACAATCGTAAAGCTTACAGAAGTTTAAAGATAAGGAATTGCTACTATCAGTTGAAAGACTAAGCTTTCTTTGAGACTCGGTCTAGGAAGTGTTAAACTTCTTGCTACATTGCAACTACTCTTAATATTTCCCCCTTTCCTTTCCTTTCCTTTCCTTTCCTTTCCTTTCCTTTCCTTTCCTTTCCTTTCCTTTCCTTTCCTTTCCTTTCCTTTCCTTTCCTTTCTTTCCTTTCCTTTCCTTTCCTTTCCTTTCTTTCCTTTCCTTTCCTTTCCTTCCTTTCCTTTCCTTTCCTTTCCTTTCCTTTCCTTTCCTTTCCTTTCCTTTCCTTTCCTTTCCTTTCCTTTCCTTTCCTTTCCTTTCCTTTCCTTTCCTTTCCTTTCCTTTCCTTTCCTTTCCTTTCCTTTCCTTTCCTTTCCTTTCCTTTCCTTTCCTTTCCTTTCCTTTCCTTTCCTTTCCTTTCCTTTCCTTTCCTTTCCTTTCCCTACAGTCTCACATCCTTCTGTTCCCCTAACTCCAGAAACTTTTTTCCAAAAAGATGAGTCATCTGTGCTCATTACAGGGCTTGGTCCAAAAATAACCTGAAAATGTTCAGCATCTGATGAAGAAAGTGTACAGCTGCTGGAAGAAGGGTCAGGCGACGAGGAAGGAATATAGGGATGCTGTTCATGTTTGTAGGGAGAAAATTCGTGGGGCCAAAGCCCAACTAGAGTTGAATCTGGCCATGTCTGAGAGAGACAATAAAAAAAGGTTTTTTTAGATATGTTAACAGAAAAAGGAGAACCAAAGAAAACGTTGGTCCACTACTTGACAGGGAAAGTCTCCTCACAGACAATGACACAGGCAAAGCAGAGACATTTAATGCCTTCTTTGCCTCTGTCTTCAATGCTGATGATGGGCTTTGGGACCCTGGGTGCCCTGAGTGGGAGGACCGTGACGGTGGGAATGACAAACTCCCAACTGACCCAGAATGTGTGCGTGATTTGCTGCTCCACCTGGATCCATACAAGTCCATGGGTTAGAATGGGATGGGATCCATCCCAACGTGCTTAAAGAGCTGACTGATGTCATCATGGGACCTCTCTCAATTATTTTTCAAAGATCTTGAGAATCTGGAGAGGTCCTAGTAGACTGGAAGCTGGCAAATGTTGTGCCAATTTTCAAGAAGGGTAAGAAAGAAGACCCTAGCAATTACAGGCCTGTCAGTCTCATGTCAGTGCCTGGTAAAATTACGGAGAAGATGATTCTTGAAGTTATTGAGGTGCATCTGGGGAATGATGCATTCATTGATTCCAGTCAACATGGGTTCATGAGGGGTAGGTCCTGCCTAACAAATTTGATTTCCTTTTATGATGAGATCACCCATATAGTTGACCAAGGAAAACCAGTTGATGTGATCTTTTTGGACTTCAGCAAGACTTTTGACATGGTTTCCCATAGGATCCTACTGGACAAAATGTCCAGCATACAACTTAACAAAAACATCGTACAATGGGTGAGCAATTGGCTGATGGGCAGGGCTCCAAGAGTTGTGGTAAATGGCGCCACATCTGGCTGGCAGATGGTCACTAGCGGGGTCCCTCGAGGCTCCATTTTAGGGCCAGTCCTCTTCAATGTCTTTATAAATGATTTGGATGTAGGACTAGAAGGTGTTTTGAGCAAATTTGCCGACGACACTAAACTTGGAGGAGTTGTGGACTCAGATGAGGGTGGAAAGGCCTTGCAGAGAGACCTGGACAGATTGGAGAGCTGGGCGATCACCAACCACATGAAGTTTAAGAACCACATGAAGTGCCGGGTCCTGTACCTGGGATGGGGCAACCCTGGCTATATGTACAGACTGGGTGACAAGACACTGGAGAGCAGCCCTTCAGAGAGGAATCTGGGGGTTGTAGCTGACAGCAAGTTGAATAGGAGCCAGCAGTGTGTCCAGGCAGCCAGGAAGGCCAACCGTATCCTGGGGTACATCAAGTACGGCATTGCTAGTTGGTTGAGGGAGGTGATTGTCCCCCTCTACTCTGCGCTGGTCCGGCCTCACCTTGAGTACTGTGTGCAGTTCTAGGCACTACAGTACAAGAAGGACATTAAACTGTTGGAGAGTGTCTGGAGGAGGGTGATGATGATGGTGAAGGGCCTAGAGGGGAAGACACATGAGGAGCAGCTGAGGGCACTGGGCCTGTTCAGCCTGGAGAAGAGGAGGCTGAGGGGGGACCTCATCGCGGTCTACAACTTCCTTGCAGGGGGAGTGGAGAGGCAGGTGACCTATTCTCTGTAAACACCAGTGATAGGACCCATGGGAATGGTTTTAAGCTGAAGCAGGGGAAGTTTAGGCTGGACGTCAGGAAGAGGTTCTTCACCGAGAGGGTGGTTGCACACTGGAACAGGCTCCCCAGGGACGCCGTCACTATACCAAGCCTGTCTGAATTTAAAAAGTGATTGGACTGTGCACTTAGTCATATGGTCTAAACTTTTGTTTAGACCTGTGCGGTGCCAGGAGTTGGACTTGATGGTCCTTATGGGTCCCTTCCAACTCGGGATATTCTATGATTAACCTTTCATAAGTGAGGTGGTCTGAGCAGTGGTTCTGCTGGGCCATACCGCAGAGTGATTTATGGACCTAGTGGACCTAGTTCTGTGATGAAAGGACCATTTATAACCTGTTCCCTACCAACAGTTTTGACCTAGATGGAGTTAATCGCACCTTAATTTATAATTCTACAGTTTGACATATACATTTAATGAAGTTATTTGTGACCCTTTAGAGATAATGGAGGTAAAGAAACATAGGGCTTAATCAATTGTAGATTTAAGTAGGTGTATGCATCTCAGATTTTAGTTAATCAGATTATTATTAAACATAAAAATGGAAAAGAATGGAATCATTTTACTCTGAACACCAAATATTATATACATGCTTTCACTTTTCTGGTATTCTCTGCTATCTCAGGCAGTGGGTTTTTGACTATCTTTTTCCATCAAAACCACATTTCAGCCAGACTTTGTTCCATTTTTCCAAGTGTAGAAGACTTTCAAATAGAATAGAAAGTGGAATTGTGAATGTGGCTGATTTCTTTCTTAACATAGAAAGTTCAGTACCTTAGTTTTTAGTAACAAGATCAAGATATGTTGAGGGGCCCAAACCTGTCCTTCAATATTTGACAGAATACTGGAGTTGCTCCTGCAGTTCTTTCCATTGGCTACAAGTACATACAGAAAAATGGAGATAGTTTTCACAAATAATAATATTAAATACAAATTTTAAAACAATGATGAAGAAATATTTGCCTGTACAAAATGATGCCTGGAAGTAGGTTGATCAGACCTTTAATATCCACATTCCTATTTCCCATTTTACCCATCACATTTCTGACTGGTTGCATGATCACACTGACAAAACACTGAGATCAATGACATTGCTTTTGCTAGAGACTGGACAAATAGAACTGCTTGGCACTGTTTTATTCAATATTCAAAGGAATATTCAAAAAAATGAAAACAAAATAAAACAAAACTCAACAAAGAGAAACACTGAGACAAGATTTGAATCTTGAAACGCAGAAAGCAATCAAAATACAGTCAAAATATATATGTAGTATATATATATTTGTAATTAGTAAGGGCACTGAAACGCAACCTGAACCAGAAATAACTTCACTATAACTGGATTTCCTTATTCAGAGGACAAGTTTTTTACATTTTTTTTCCAATTTAGATATATGCAGTGCCTGTAGAGTAGTGAAAACAGATGTGAAAATTGTAACACTATTAATTATAAACATAGGTACACAAGAGAGAAAAGAAATTTATTCACTCCTGTTTTCTATCATAATGATCTTACAATACTATCATTTAATCTCTATTCACCTACTGACTGAAATAACAAGGAAAAATCTTATGCACTACATTTTATTTGTTTATTTTATGAATGCCTGGTTAGTAAGTGACAACTAGAGATGGTTATTACAGGAAGCTATTACATTGCTTACTCATCCAGCACTCTGACTTTTTATGTCTCTCTCTCAGGAAAAGTATTTAAATGAGAATAGTGTTGAGAGATGCCAAAATTTTGGTTGACACCTTGGCTAAATAATATTTTATTTTACTTTGAATCTTGCAGAAGACTGTGCTTGTTTCAAGCAATAATTTATTGTCTTTGAAATTCTGTGAACTGCATAGGTTATTTTATTTTATTTATTATTATTTAATTTAATGTAATTTTATTTTACTTTTTTATTTTACTTATGTTATGTTATGTTATGTTATGTTATGTTATGTTATTTATTAGTATATATATTTAATTTAAAAAATACTGCAAAAACAGTTTATACGAGAGAAAAATGATGTAGTGGAGAAGAAGCTTTCATAAATATGGTGAGATACAATGAGCTCCAGATTAAAGTCTTCAGGTTGATTTTACTTATTACTGTGATCCAAAGCAAAAGGTATATTTCACTCTCTTTATTAGTGTTAACCTAAATCTTTCATCAGCTTTTTCTGAAATTCAGTTCCACTACATTTTTCCCACAATATAATTATTACTTATTTAAAATTCACATCCTGAGGATGAATAGGTTTGCACTGTACTATATATTACACAAACTCAGAATTAGATGCTTCTGTGTTTTCAAATGACAAGCATAATCCTGCATTTAAGATGTGCAATCTGCTCATTTTATGCATTATTTTTCATACAATAACATTATAATGACAAATCGGTTTAATTTTTTTCATTGACAAGCCTTCAAAATCTGTGTCATTTGACAAAATATGAGGCTTAGTCCACAAGACAAAACTGATTTAAGTTTTGAATTTTCTGAATGGAAGAATGAAAACATATTTGCTTGCTTGCTTTTTGTTGGAAAATGGACACGTATAAAGTACAATAAATGAAAGTTTTCTTGAAAATTTCCTACTTGAACTCATATTGAAAATTTCCGACTCACAGAAAAGAAAAGTGAAGATGGAGCTGTGGACATCAAAACCAACTGCAATCTATTCTGAAAACCATTTATAGTATAAGTACTAGTCTAGTTAAATAATGACTCCATTTTAGCAAGATGCCATGATATAAATCAATAGTTAGGCTACTGATCTTCCAATAATTTGCCCTTACATTGTCAGTAAGTCTTGTCATTCACATCTTCTTGACACCCTGAATTAACCTTGACTATAACTGTAACTTTAAAATAGAAGCTCTCTCTCTTTTTATTTATTTATTTATTCATTCATTCATTTATTTATTCACTCCACAGGTTGCATTGGCTTCTTTCTATCATATTCAGCAGAATCACATATACAACACATCACCTTCAATTATAAAAAGTGTAATGGGTGTAACAATCCTTGCCCAAAAAAGAACTTCCGCAACATAGTGAAAACATGTATGTTCAACTTTGAGCCTTTGTTGAAAAACTTCCTTTTATACTTCCTTTACTTTATGCCTTGCATATTACTTGGCTATAAAACCTGTATTTTGATATGTCATAAATCCAAAAATTTGTGAGAAAAAAGCAACTCACAAAGATACAAACAAAGTAAACATGACTAAAATGTTATGAATTTATTTGTATGTTTTTAGGCCTTGTTTCAGTTAGGACAGAGTTAATTTTCTTCTTAGTAGCTGGTAGGGTGCTATGTTTTGGATTAGGATGAGAAGAGTGCTGATAACATGCTGGTGTGTTAATTGTTGCAGAGCTTACACCAAGCCAAAGACATTTCAGCTTCTCACTCTGTCCTGTCAATGGGCAGGCTGGGGGTGCAGCAAGAGCTGGGAGGGGACAGACCCAGGACAGCTGACCCAAACTAGCCAAAGGGGTACTCCATACCATCTGATGTCATGCTAAACAATATATAGGGATGGCTAGCCAGGGTGTTGTGCCAGACTGCTTGGGGTTAGGCTGGTCATTGGTCAAAGGGTGGTGAATAATTGCATTGTGCATCACTTGTTTTGTACACATTATTATTAGTAGTACTATTATCATCATTATTGTTAGTATTATTATTGTTATTATTTTTTTTCTGTCTTAATAAACTGTCTTTATCTCAATTCACAGGCTTCACTTTCCCATTTCTCTCCCCCATCCAAGAGAAGGAAGGGGGAGGGTGAGCGAACGGCTGTGTGGTGTTTAGCTGCCAGCTGGGTTAAACCTAACAGGCCTGTTGTGGATGTGTATCTTTGTGCATGTGTGTGTGAGAAGAACCTTATGCAAGTTGGTGATCAACACTTGCAATATGTTTTAATTTTACCTGAATGGTATTTGCTGGTTGAGACTTTGTGCTTCTGAAAATAGAAAAGCCTTGTCTCCTTATATCTCTCTATACAGATTGGCTGAAAAATTAATTGCTTCAAAAATTTTTGAGGATATTCTTTTAGAGCTTTAAAATCATATGAATGCAAACATCTCTCTGAGCAGACCGAAAGATTTGGATTTATGGAGAAACAGCATTTTCACTTGAGGGTTTTTTAAGAAATGAAAAGACACCCTAGCTTTACATACAGACTGGGTGACAAGACACTGGAGAGCAGCCCTTCAGAGAGGAATCTGGGGGTTGTAGCTGACAGCAAGTTGAATAGGAGCCAGCAGTGTGTCCAGGCAGCCAGGAAGGCCAACCGTATCCTGGGGTACATCAAGTACGGCATTGCTAGTTGGTTGAGGGAGGTGATTGTCCCCCTCTACTCTGCGCTGGTCCGGCCTCACCTTGAGTACTGTGTGCAGTTCTAGGCACTACAGTACAAGAAGGACATTAAACTGTTGGAGAGTGTCCGGAGGAGGGTGACGATGATGGTGAAGGGCCTAGAGGGGAAGACACATGAGGAGCAGCTGAGGGCACTGGGCCTGTTCAGCCTGGAGAAGAGAAGGCTGAGGGGGGACCTCATCGCGGTCTACAACTTCCTTGCAGGGGGAGTGGAGAGGCAGGTGACCTATTCTCTGTAAACACCAGTGATAGGACCCATGGGAATGGTTTTAAGCTGAAGCAGGGGAAGTTTAGGCTGGACGTCAGGAAGAGGTTCTTCACCAAGAGGGTGGTTGCACACTGGAACAGGCTCCCCAGGGACGCCGTCACTACACCAAGCCTGTCTGAATTTAAAAAGTGATTGGACTGTGCACTTAGTCATATGGTCTAAACTTTTGTTTAGACCTGTGCGGTGCCAGGAGTTGGACTTGATGGTCCTTATGGGTCCCTTCCAACTCAGGATGTTCAGTGATTCTATGATTCTATGATCCCTTATTTTTCAGAGCCAACATCAGTCCCTGAAGTTCAGCTAGTGCTCAGTAGAGTTGAAAGCTTACACCAATAGAGTAGAGAGAACGGAAAATCCGAACAGCTTGAATATGCCATTTTATGTTCCTGTATGTATAGATAAATGGAAGGATAAATTGTGCTGATATAATTTTTCACATCATAATATACATAGTGAAGAAAAGGAGCAAAAAGAACTTTAGTATCTTGTATATTTAGGCTGCCTTCATGAGCTTTTTTCTTAATAGGTTTAGCTTGAAATATAATATGCTACCATTTCAGGCAGTTTGAAAGTGTAGAATACCAGTATAAACAAATAAGGAAACAGAACTTATGAAAAGAAAGGGGTGTCCTGGTAATGGGAGAAGCTGAGAAGGCAGAGATACTGAGTGCTTTCTTTGCTTCAGTCTTTGCTTCCAGGACTCCCCTCCTGGACTCCTCGACCTTGGAGGGAAGAGAAAGTGTCTGGGAAATGGAGATCTCCTTCTTTGTTGACAAAGGAGTAGTTCAGGAGCGTCTGAGCTCAACACACACAAATCCATGGGTCCCAATGGGATGCACCCACGTGTGCTAAGGCAGTTGGCAGAGGTGATCTCTGAACTGCTCTCTGTCATCTTTGAAAGGTCCTGGAGAAAAGGAGAGGTGCCTGAAGATTGGAGGATAGCCAATGTCACTCCGGTCTTCAAGAAGGGCAAGAAGGAGGATCTGGGAAACTACAGGCCAGTCAGTCTCACCTCTGTCACTGGAAAAGTGTTGGAACAGCTCTTTGCCTTCTATGATGGCATCATCAGCTGGGTAGATGAGGGGAGAGCAGTGGATGTCATCTACCTTGACTTTAACAAGGCTTTTGATACTGTCTCCCATGACATTCTGATAGCAAAGCTGAGAAAGTGTGGGATAGAGGAGTGGACGGCAAGGTGGGTTGAGAACTGGCTGACTGGCCGAGCTCAGAGGGTGGTGATTGGCGGTGCAGAGTATGGCTGGAGACCTGTGACTAGCGGTGTTCCCCAGGGGTCAGCGCTGGGTCCAGTCTTGTTCAACATCTTCATTAACGACCTTGATGACGGAATAGTGTCTACCCTCAGCAAGTACACTGATGACACAAAGCTGGGAGGAGTGGCCAACACACCAGAAGGCTGTGCTGCCATTCAGCAAGACCTGAACAGGCTGGAGAGATGGGCAGGAAGAAACCAAATGAGGTTTAATAAGAGGAAGTGTAGAGTCCTGCACCTGGGAAGGAATGACCGCATGTATCAGTACAGGCTGGGTGGGGGATGACCTGCTGGAGAGGAGCTCTGAGGAGCAGGACCTGGGGGTCCTGGTGGATGACAGGTTGACCATGAGCCAGCAGTATGCCCTTGTGGCCAAGATGGCCAACGGGATCCTGGCGTGCATTAAAAGGAACATGGCCAGCAGGTCAAGGGAGGTGATCCTCCTCCCCCTCTACTCTGCCCTGGTCAGGCCTCACCTGGAGTACTGCGTCCAGTTCTGGGATCCCTGGTACAAAAAAAGACAGGGATCTCCTGGAAAGTGTCCAGTGGAGGGCCACAAAGATGATACAGGGCCTGGAGCATCTTCCCTGTGAAGAAAGGCTGAGAGACCTGGGTCTGTTCAGCCTGGAGAAGAGAAGACTCAGAGGGAATCTCATCAGTGTGTATAAATACCTGAGGTGTGGGAGACAGAGGGATTTGGCCAACCTCTTTTCAGTGGTTTGCAGGGATAGGATAAGGAGTAAAGGCCGCAAGATAGAGCACAGGAAGTTCTGCAACAACATGTGAAAGAACTTCTTCACAGTGAGGGTGATGGAGCACTGGAACAGGCTGCCCAGGGAGGTTGTGGAGTCTCCTTCTCTGGAGATATTCAAGGCCCGTCTGGATGCCTACCTGAGCAGCCTGCTCTAAGGAACCTACTTTGGCAGGGGAGTTGGACCTGATGATCTTTTGAGGTCCTTTCCAACCTCTTCAATTTTGTGATTCTGTGAAAGGGCTCAAGATCCTGGTGATACTGAAGTACTTTAGATTGTGGTAGCCATTAACTCTCCAGGGTGCAGTGTTGTGTTGATATATAACATCCACAGCACCACACAGAAGCCAAAGTCATATTAACCATAAAACTGCAATCTGTTTCATTTTGTGAAGTTTCCTAATACACATTGTTCATTTCATTTTCTAAATTTTAAGCTTGCAAAAGTAAGCAAACAGAGTCTCAACTAGACAGGTTTTATTGAATACTCCAAATGACAGAGTCTTAAGTCATATGAACAAATTTTGAAAGGCTATGTCTCATCCAGCATAATTTATTTATTTTTTTAAATACAATTAATAGTACTGTATTCCTCGTTAACCATTTGTTTTCCCTTCCTGTATTGGAGAACATTCAGATATAAGAAAATGGAAGGGAACTGTTCCACGAGAATCTGATGTAAAATACACAACAATCTTCTTTCTATATGTATTTTTAGAAAAGTCACACAGCTGATCTGTGCTTATTTCTGTCTTAATGTATATACAGAAGTATTAGGTCCTGGTTTTGTATGACCTCCCCCCCCCCCCAAAAAAAAAAATGTTTCTTAACTGCACAATGCTTCTATAAGACTCAGTCCCATTAATTTCAATAAAAAACATCATGGTGAGCAGTAAAACTTAAATTAAACTGTTATTTAACAGCCAGTAAAACAACAACAAAAATAACTCAGCTGTTGGGAAGGTTTGAGCTGACTTGTTAATATTACATGTGTTTTGTTCATTTCCTTATTGCCAAACATGAAACGACCGTTTTCCAGCATTCTCATTACTTGTCTGATGTATTCTTGTATTAGCTCAGAGAGGGCAATGAACTAAAGCAAAACCAAGTAACACTGAAATAGTGTTGATAAGATAGTGCTTGTTGCGATGATTTCATCATCATCACAACAGTTAGGGCATCCAGTACCAACAAGAAGAATCAAAATAGTCCGCAGAATGAGCTGTATTTATTGCTGGTAATGAGTAACTACAAGAGTATTTTAAGAAATTCTTTATATCAAATTCTTCCATTCTCTTATTCGTTTTTGATGTCCTATTGTTGTACGGTAGGGAGGATAGAGACAGGGGGATGAAATGTCTCACAGCATGAGCTAACAGTTAAAAAAAAATATTTCACATTCCATACTGGCTTTTTTTTTTTTCTTTTTTTTTCTTTTTTTTTTTTTTCTTTTCTGGAAGCTAATGAGACAAAACTAATATCTGCATGTCCTTCATCCCATAATACACTTTATACAAAACCATTATTCAAATTACAGTCTTATCTTATTAGACAACAGATGGTCTTATCTAAATCGGTTGGTTAATTCACATTCACTATTTGTTATTAATAAAGTCACAAGAATGAATGAAGTCTTCCTAGAAGTCTTCATGAAGCCAGCCATGTCTTGCAGATAATGACAGTAAGAAGCAACAAACGTATGGAAAAGCCATTTGTGTAAAATCTGTTACTGTAAATCCTTATGAATCTTCATTATTGACGACTCTAAGTGTGTTTTTTCTACCACTCACAGGTGTCAGAATCTATTTTCCCATTGTGATGTAAATACTAACTCCATAAAAACTAAACGAAGAAATATAGAAGAAACTATGCACCTTATATGACATTCATTTTTAATTTTATAGAAAAGATTTATTCTCCTAAATCAATGAGATTTCATGTCAATCAAGCTTTTCTAAATATTAAAAAATTGTTGTGCTATAAAACTTCAACTACTAAAATATTTTTAAAAGATGAGCAGCAGAAACTTGACTACAAGATTTTTTGAGTTGTCATATATGGTAATATATATTATGTCTTTAATATATACTCATATATATGCTTTTATTTTTCATGTAAGCACTTTCATGGTACTGAGCAACATAGCTTTTGCCACAAAAAACTCTAAATTAAAATTCAGTATCTTAATTATCTTAATTTTGTACACAAAACTGAACAGCTCACTGAAGACGATACTGTTTAATTCTGTTCTTTTTCAGGAAATACTAAGAAAAGGCTTAATTTTCCAGTGACTGAAATGTTTTACTTCCTGCAGTGCCTTTCTGTGTGTGGCCTCAAGATGAGATTCAATAAAAAAATGTATTACGGCCTTCACGGGTCTTACTTATCTCTGGGTTCCCTTACAAGCACTAGAGCTCCCCTGCAAGCATACTTGTAGTTACAATGTCTGGAAGCTATTCACTGAGATGTTTCCCTTGAAAGAAAAGGCAGTAGATGTATAAACAGGCTAACCCATGACAAAGCCAGATTTTAAAAAGCTGCACGTCCATGGATGTCTTTGTTCACAGCTGCCATTGTCCAATTTGATCTATGTTTTTGAAGTGAATTTGACAGCTGGACTCAAACAAGAAGATTAAAAATATGGTCTTTTCACACCTGAAGTGAAAAGTGAGGCTAGCTCTTAATATGTCTATAGTTTATTTGAGCTCAGGGAGATCAATTGTGGGATTGAATCAGTTGTATTTAGAGCAATACACCCTGATTGAGGTCTCCCTGTAGCAGAGTCATCAGACAGTCTGCTTCTTTTTGCAATGGACCAAAGTTTTGAGTAAGTCATTTTACTATGATTGGTATAAACTATTGTCTACAGGTTGAGGTGGAGCACAGAAAGTTAATGCAGAGAATGGGAATGCAACAGAAGTCCTTACTGTGTCCAAAAGCTAAAAGAGATATGACTGAAAGCCCGGATACCTTCAAAGTCTGGTAATATTTCTTGATTCAAAGATAATTAATGTAGAAGTAGTTGCAAAAACAATTGAAAAATACTAACAGAAGAATTAAGTGGGGAAAAGTGCTAAAGAGTTGACCTACCCAACCCCTTTATGAGTTAGAAGTATTAGATTCCTAAGTGGCAATACCTTACAAACCATTAAACTAACAGCTATTGTATACATACTAATAGTCACATCTCCTAAGCATCCTATGTGGATCAAAAATCGAACAAAAGAGGATTCAAGGTTCGGAAGTTAACCATAATGTTATGGACTGCATTTGCGTGCAACAGATCCAACAAGTCCCTGAACACACAGAAGGAGAAAAACACCAGAAATAACAAATAGCTTCTACAATTGAAATCTTGACCCATATGAGTGTGCTAGGAAGACACACTTGGCCTCAATTGTCTGTCTGCCACCTTCATTTGGAAATTTAACAAAGGTATTAAAAAGACCTACAGAAATAAAAACTGCTATGAAGGTAAATAATTATCGCACTGGTAGCTCCTCAGTCAAAGGGGCAATCCTCAGCATTGGACAAAGTAGTCCAATTGCTTCTTAGGGTTGGGAAGATGCCTATTTTCATATTATATTCTAAACTCAGTAATCACCTCTCCACCCCTGCCTTTTTATTTTTTATTATTATTATTATTTTTTATTTTTAATTTATTTTTTATTTTTGTGGTGATTGTTAATGTTAATTGATACCATGATTTATTTGAATTACATTTTGGAAGTGAAGACATCATGTGCAGGAGACCAAAAGGAACTTTGAACCCATGTGATACAATTATTCTTTACTTAGACAATACACATGAAACCTCATAAAGAAGATAAAAAGACACATATCTTTGTTCAAGAGAAATACACTTATATTTCAAAGATTAGAAAAAGGATTTGCAAATTTTGAGCTTTGTCTTGGAAAGTGCTACTGTATATATTTAGTTCATCTCATTTAACAGGCCCAATCTCTTTGAATTCTCTGGCATGATAACTGTTTCCCTCCAGTGTTATTTAATTTACATTTGATTTTCTTTACACTTGATGCCAAGTTTTGTGCTTTTTTCATCTGCAAATGATGTGCACAACGTGGGAGTTAAGAGAAAAAGATGATAAATTGCAAGCTATCCATAAAACTACAGCTCCCAATTTATGTGAAAAATTCAGCTAGGTATTGGGGCCAAGGTTTTGAAAGAAACTAAGAACCCGTAACAAAGCCGAGTCTTTAGGTAATTTCAAAACTACCAAACATCTAACAAATCCTATTAAGTTGCATGATACAGACTGTCTGCTCAGCTCTTCTGAAAACTAGGTGATTAAACTTAAGAATCTAAATATGAGGTTATCATCAGGCTCTTATTATAAAATGAAGATTTAAATAGGCTAGAGAAAGAAGTTTTTTCCAATAAGTAATTTTTATCCACTGAAAAAAAGTAACACTCTAACATATTTTTCAAATAGCACTACTACTTAAAGAGAAAAGAAAATCACAACAAAGAACAATACATAGATACTCCTCTAGACAACTAAGAAAATATTTTATAGAAGTATCACATAAAGTTAGAGGAACAGGAGGACCACTTCAGTCTAAATACTTATCTTCTGCTTTATACTATAATTATACAGTGCCTAGTCCAATAGGAAAATGTAACCTTAACAGTCAATTGCCTTGAAATATTTTATTTTTAGAGTGCTATGAACTCTAATATAATACAGGCTACTATAATGCACAAAGAAAAAAAGTTTTTTAGAGTAATATAAAAGTTCTTGCTGGCAGGAATTTCATGTAAATTTCCTGAAAAAAAGTGAGAAATAAAGCAGCAAAAGAAATGACAGTATGTATAGGTGTGCAATCAATGACAGCGGTATGGGATAAGAACAAGAATTCAAAATACAGCTTGCAGAGAAGTGAATCACAGAATCATAGAAAAGCCCAGGTTGAAAAGGACTGCAGAGTTCACTGGGTCCAACTTTTCATAGTAAAAGCAAGGCCTAGACAAAAATTGTCTAATACCTTGTTTATCTGAACCTTGAAAGTCTCAAGTACTAGAGAATCCACCACATCCCTGGAGAAGTAATTCCAAAGATTGATTGTTCTCAAAGTATAATATTTTCCTCTTATATGCAATCAGAATCTCCCCCAGTGCAACTTGTGCCCACTACCCTTATCCTTGATGCTCCTTGTAAAAGGGAAGTTTTCATCGTCTTTGTAACCACTCTTTAAATACTGGAACACAGTGATGAGGTCTCCCCGAGACTTCTTTTATCCAAGGGGAAACATTGTATAGTAGGGATGAGTACTCTGGCTGCAGTGCTTGCAGAATTACATATTTAGCTGTTTTTGTCTAGAACCCCTTTCATCTGTCTTTGTCCAAATAAAAGAATCCTACCATTTTCTCTTGCCCATCCCAGTCCCCAAAGCAAAGAGGATGTCCCATGGAAAGCCCTCTTCAAGTCCAGCAGCAAGCAGAACAGAAACTTCTGAATGCTCATTTGACAGCTCTTTCCTTGCTGTAATCAGTCTTTGTTTTCACACATCTTGAACATATATAAGGAGGTTTTGGGGCTGGGGATAAGGAAGTTAGTATTCATTATATTTTTAGGTAGCAGTAGGCCCATTAACTAGGAAATGGGCTAGGGGGCAATTAAACATGCATAGAACTCACCTTGAACTATGAGAATTTTTAGAATTATTTTCAAACAGTATGTCCAATCGTATAAAAATGCTTTCCTGAGCATGAAGAAATTAAACTTTAATGACAAAATGTTTACAACTAACAGCTTTTCATATTTTGAGTTCATCTGTTGGTGCTACAATATTTCCTACCAAACATTTCTTCTCTATGTTTCCCTCATCTTTTCACTTTTCTTACATTTTTATTCCTACTCTTTGTAGGATTTCATCTTTCCTGCCAATGTCTCATGCAACTAAAACACTTAATCAATTTTATTAGCTTCAAAGAATTAACATTTTGAACAAGCAGTTCTTTTAATTTAGTTTTTATAAACTGAAATTCCATTTCATAATTCAATACTGGAAGGAGCTATGGTAACTCAATCAACACATACTGTATTGGAGAAAACAATCAGGATGATTGATCCATGGAAACATTTTTTTTTTCTCAAAAATTTGGCATTTTTTGTGAGGCTGTTGGCTGAACGACAATGAATCTTCAAATAGTCACCTTACAAAAGTCATATGTATATGTCATAAAAAGTATGACATTACATATTACCATATGGCATATAAAGTATATGTCATATAGTAATCAAAATAACATTAAAACATTAAATGAAGATCCTCTGCCACCATTTCTTATTCTGTTCTTCTATCTTGAAATTCTACAGTATTACATCCCTTTCTCTAAAAGTAGAGAAATTCAGCAATATAAGGATTATTAAAACAATAAAAAATAAGGCAGCAATATGAAAATAATGTGGAAAGACTTATCTCTTTACCCTTTTTAGGAGTTACAAAAGACCAGTACTTCTTGGTCAACAGCAATATAGGAATATCAGATTCCTAAAGTTCCAGCATTTAACCATTTAAAAGAATAATCAAGTTATCAAAGGCTTTTTTTTTTTTTTTTTTTCCCTCGAATTCTGCATGATTGACAAGAAACCTAATCTTCCCACAAGCAGGCTTGATGTCTTGGACTGGGACAAGAAATTAAAGACAGTTTCTTTTTCTTTCTTCAATCTGACATCAGAGTAACAATGGCTATATTATGCTCCAATCTTGCAAAGTATTTTCTCCAGGTACAGCTCACTGAAGGATCCTGGTTTCTGTTCATACCATCTGACAGCTCTTTGGTGGCCAGCATGAAACAAAGAGAAAAGTCAGGAAGCACCACACTAACACCACCATGCCATTAAATGGCATCCTTGCTGGCAAGCTAAACTGAAAAGCCACATTGTGTACATCAAATCAGTCTGCTACCCATACCATTCTCCAGAAACAGGATGAAGACTTTCACTGCTGCCTATATTCTTTGGCTAAACAGAGAATTTAACTCTATGTGATATTAAAGTGGTATTATTCCTAAATACGTAATTATTGTCAAACTTAAAAAATATACATATTGGTTGTTTTTGGCCATAAATGGAAAGAAGCACGAGGTACATTCCAGTCCCAGGAAAGAGTTACGTAGCACTGCAAAGAAAATATAACAGACACTAAGTAATTCTGAGGGGTCTTGCCTTTCTGTCCAGAAAACAGACTGATGAGCTCTCTTTCACAGCAAGAATGCAAGTCTGAATTGCACTGCATGAAATTACACTTGCCTAAGTTTATTGGAGAAACCACCTGAAAATGACTTACAACTCAATTTGTTGGGGAAAAAATAGCAAAGAATTCTGGGATGTTGAAATGAATCTTTCTTGCTTTGAACTTTAGGGATAGTTTTTACTGTATCTGTAAAATAAAATAAGCAAACAAGCAAACTTTCCTGTAAAGTTTAAATATATTGATAGATGTTTTCTATTATTGCCAAATAGTAACTTACTGAACATATTTAGGGTATTTTATGACAACTTATTTTTGCATGAAAACTATTAACACCAAAAACAATGAAAAAACAATAAAAACAATAAAAAAGACAACTAACACCAAAAACAATAAAAACTTTGGTCATTTGGTTCATATACTTGAAATTCTATATTTTTCTTTTCAGTGCAAATCATTTCCATCCTTCTTCCACCCCTTCAAGAGAGGAAAATTATTTCCTGATCATGTTAGGAAGGCTGGTACAAAGCTAGAAATGAAGGTTTAGTTAAAAATTGGAGCAAAGTTTTCCATTTATTTCTTGTTTTTAATATTATATTTTTCCATTTATTTCTTATGTTCTTTAGACAATTCTGAACTATCTCATCCTTTTGCTTGAAATTTAGCTTTTCATGTTAACCATATATATAACTATATGTATATATATATAATATATAATACTATATTATTATATTATTATATTATTATATATTATATATTATATATATACCATATGTATAACAAGGCTAGTAAATTCATTCATACTCATTTAGCATTTTTTTTAACATTGGTTTCTATATTTCTATTGTTCATTAAATAAAACTAGTTTCAACACTTTACCTGGGAACTGGACTTCTCTATTTCCTTTGGGTGTATTACTGTTCATTTTCATTTGAATTTATAGAAAAGGATTTTTTTTTTTGCCCATGTTTTCAGTCTTTCTGTACCATATAATTATTTTTCAGCCTTTCTCTCAGGCTATGACATCTATAAATTTCTTTAGCACAGTATTAATTCTGCCTCTGAAATTATGTAGAAAAATACATTAGAAAAATAGAACTGACTTTGTTGTCATGTCTCTTCTGGTGCAATACTTCTTCACCTCCAGTCTATGAAATAGTTACAAATAAGGTGCCTGTGAGCTGGTAATAACTGCATTGAGCTTTTTTTGGAGGTGTTTTTTGCTCCTAATCACTGTCAAAACAGAGCCTGTCCTTCCTGACCATCTCTACCTCTTTACAATATAAGATACTGAACTGAAGTACTAATGGAGTACTAATACACTACATGTGTTTTCTGCTCCCATTTCATGTCCTCATTCAGGGGAACAATTATGCTGTAAAATATAGTGGTTTTCAGGTCCCTTAAGCTTTTCACCATTGGTTATATACATTTTCCCCTAAGAAAATTTCTTGGTAATGGCCACTAGGAGCTCAAAGATGAGAATGTTCTCAGAATGATCTCCATGGGAAAATTCTTCTTTTCTTGATACAATGAAAGATGTGGAGCATATTTAACTGTTCTGCCAAGCAGGCCAAGGCTTATTCATAAATCAGGCACTTGGGGACTTTCTTTGCTCCCATGGTAAAGGTAGTTGTGTGTGTGTTGTCTGTAGACTAATGCACCTTGCTGAACTTTAATAACTTACTATGCAGAAAAAGGCAAAGCTAGCCTTAGAAGGCTTTGGATATTTCCAAGATAAAATCTACCAGAGTAGATAAAATCTACCAGTCCACTGGATCATATCACTTCTACGACTGGTGCCCTTAGCTTAGATAAAAAGAGAGAAGTGAATCCAAATTGGTAGTTTCATATGACTGCTTTTTTTTGGTCCTCTTTCACCAAGAAAGGTAATGATGACATTGTGACATGCCACTGCAATATCCTTGCAAAGGCTGAGGTGCCAACCCTAGCTTGACAGGAAAGGTTCAGCTAGTACTTATGTGTCTCTGGCTGATCTACAGCCACCAGGGTGTACAAAGGGAGACAACTTTGTGATGCCTTGGTGGCATGTTATGTAAAATTACATTATAATAATAATCTCCATCCTCTCATAAAGAAGATGGCAAAGATTCATGGCAATCTTTGTCTTCAACCATATTATAATGGAACAAGACACATGGTATAATTAAGGCAACTCGTTTCATCCATTTAAGTCTTTGCAATGATTATTCAAATTGACACATCTGGAAACATTAAAATAAGAAACAGAGGAAAAAATGATGAGTTGGTCCCTACCCAGCACAATCAAATTCATATATTTGGATGAAAAGTAATGTTTCTTCTCTACATTGCAAAGATACGAATGATACAGAGAACTGCTGAAAGAAAAGCCTTTTTTACAAAAACTACAAACTAAAATGAGCTTAAATAACACATCTTTAAGAGTGAGTGAAAAAAAAAAAAGGAAGATTTATTATTATAAAGTCATGCTATTTATTGTACTGTCTTTGTTTTTCTTTTTGTGGTACTGAAGACAAGACCTTTTGTCTATGCATGCAATGCTTTTACAGGCTGGTACATTATCGCTGCCTCATATGAGTGCTTCCCTGATAAAAACATGACCTTGTGCTCTAAAGCTGGCATCTCCTGAAAGTAAAGCATTCATTGCTTTCTTAAGGATCATCATGAACTGTGCAAACCAAATCAGATATAAGAAAGATGTGTATATCTCATTACTCTAAATTACCGTGTACTGTGCCACCTGAAAAAGTGAATTGCTGTGCATGTATCCCAGGGCCAAGGGAATCTATATGAACCTAGATCACAGGGCCAAGGGAACCTCTTTGAGAAAGCAAATGAGACTGGGAAAAATAATAGCAAAGCAGCTCTACATAGCAACATCTCCTACTTTTTTTCTAACTTTGGCAGAACTGCTAATTGAAACAATGTGAAATAATGGTTAGATATTAATCCTAATTAGCAAAAGAGCAACTAAAATGTAACCGCTTGTGATAAAGCTTCATATCATCAATATTTTGTTCACTTCTTCCAAGTGTCAGAAAGTTACAATATTTTGTTCACTTCTTCCAAGTGTCAGAAGTTACAGCTCTGCAGTGTGGGGAATATTACATACCATTTTAGAGTAAAGTTTCCCATCGTGTTTTTATTATTTTAAGCAGAGAAGTAGTGAAATTCACTACTACGTTACTTCTGGAAGGCTAAAGTACATTCACTTAGTAAAAGGAGCCTTGTTGCTGTAGAATACTGATTTTGGTCACATCTTATTGTATTCAAAATGGCTTTTAAAAATGTTGGTTCCTTATATTAATCAGGGTTACATTTCCAAAGCACAAGCAGAATATTAGAAATATAAAGCAGTATTAAACTTCAGCTTTTTATGAGCTTCTTTTAGTTCTACACATGTAGACGTCTTGAAAAGAAGAAAAACAGGAACAGTTTCTAACTTATTTACTGCTATATAAGTAAATATTTCTATGGCTATTTTGACTTTGACAAAGCTATCTTGTCTTTCAGACCATTAGAAAATCAGAATGCAATCAGATCAAATTTCTATTGATCAAATAAAATGAATTACCTACTTGCACAACTTCATCTGCAACTCTGCCACAGATAGGAGTAAAAGGAATGAATTTCTATATTTAGTGAGGTTTAAATGACAATAAAGAAAAAGCTGAATATGCTTCAATCAGGAAGAGTAATCCTAAGAGGGCCACCTGGCAATTACATTTAATATGCTAATGCTATTACAGTACATGAAATTTTCTATTCTTCCCATAAAGGTCTTGTTAACAGTAATTAAATGTTAAGACATTCATCCCTGTAAAGAAAAGAGATATAGTGAAATTATTATCACCAGAATCAGTAGAATACTTTTTTTAATTAGTATTTGAATAGCAAAAGATTGAATTCTCTCTACCCAGGGACAAGAAGACTGATCAGGTCTCCGTTAAATTACATGCAATCATACTTTCATCATCAGAATTGCAAGCATTTGTGTAAACCACTGGAATTACTACTCAGCAGATGACAAGAATTGACACTAATCCTCACCCTTTCCTTTCCTCTGTGTGTTACTCCAAGGAGCAGTGACCTTTACTGCTAACTTTGGAGATCTGTGCTGCAGTCTCCAGTGCTGGCTATCATGCCATCTCCTAAATGGGGAATCACTTGGGATTAAAACTGCAGTAGGTCTCTAGTGCTGACAAGATGAGAAGAGGACCTGCTGGAGAGTGTGTTACTTCTGCTGCTGTACGTTTGTCTGCATGAGGTATAGCGTATTACTGTCCTCAGTGATATGACTTTTATTCAAACAGTAAGAGCTCAGTTCATGTTTGTTAGTCCCAAAGGTCATGTTCCCATGCCCACCCCCACCCCACTTTTTTTTCTTTTTTTTTGTTAAGATGGTAGACATGATGTTCATGAAAACAGTTTTCCAGTTTCATAAAGAATATATTGATAACCTCATAAAAATGTTTTCTCCTTTGCAGTGGTGAAGTAGTTTCTGAACCAATAGCAAGCACTGTAATTACACAGCATGGCTTCCAATAAAGAATAATTAGAGTCAGTCTACAAAACTAATTAAGATTGCCACAGCCTCTTTAGGATTCCAATGTTGCTTTTAATACTTGCTTATAGGTTTTCACAAAACATCCATTGACAATGAAATTTATTTGCGTAGATAAATGCCTATCACCTAATTTAAACACATGAAGAATGAGGTCTCCTCGTTACTTAAACTAGATAAAAACTTAACAGAAAATTCATTTAGATTAATATTTAACAAGCTCTTATATCAAAACTGATGTGAATAACCTAGCTGAATAACTAACTGTGAATAACCACCCAAACAGCATGTCAGAGGTCATTGTTCTTTAGCATCTTGGCCCCAGTTAAGTAGCATCTACCTTTGTACAGAAATACTTGAGAAATATTTGGAGCAAAACTCTAAGAAGCTGACAAGATAAAGAGCTAAATTAATACTGTAGGAAAGGGGAAGGATACACCATGAGATAACGATATGTAACTCTTTATTTATATTTTACTATTATAATGCCTGAACTTATAAATTGGATTTTTTTTTTTTATTAAATATAGACAGTAGGAAGGTTTAGCCCACCATTACAAATAGGTCTGTTTCTTGCTTTACTGAACATCTGTTCATTCTGATATATTAATATAGCTGTTATACTTGTGAGCTGAGAAAAATGAACATACATAGTAAACTTTTTTGAACCAGCCGCTAAACTTCACTCATTGCTTTTGAAGAACCATGGAACCAATGTGGGTGACTGCCAAAAATAATTTATTCTTATAAGTAATAATAATTAAGATCACAAAGAATAGAAATGTTACTAAATGCCAGTGACCTATTTATCCTAAAACTATCCTATATATCCTGTATATTTGCATTTACATTTGCAAAGGGAGATTAAATAGCATTTCTACAATGACAGGCAAATTCCACCTGTCACCATCTCCCTTCTTATCTTTTAATATTTAAACCCGGACAAAAAACTATGGTTATGGTAGCTAGGGAATAGCAACCAGAAATGAAAAAGATGAAATGCTTGCCAAGTTTTTACAACACATGTTGCTTCCAATCAACACTCATTTAATAATATCTATATTTAGTTTGCTCAGCTGTTTGCCAAGAAGACTCTAACATACTCCATCTGCAGGTATGCTGGGTACCAGACAATGCATTAGACACCTCATGTAGATAAGCAGGTACTTGGCTAAACCTTGAATGAGAGAAGGTGTGGTATGTCATAAGTTAATATTTTCAAAGTCAGTTTGCAGAGCAGCTGAACATACTAATTCTCTTATAATGCATTTCAATCAATACTATTTCATTTCAAGTTGGTAAAGACTCAACTGGAAAGGATTAAGAAGCATTAGAATAGCACTTTCAGGTCTTTTGACTAAGAATTAAAAAGGAAATTTTGAAATTTGTTTTCTTTTAAAGCTGGAGTTAAACTATGATCTTTAATAACAATTATTAATAATTAATATTGACAACCCCACACAGAGTGATTTCATAACATTTTTCATAACATTAAGTGCCTTCTTTTCCACTGTTACCAAGTATTTTGTAGTACTAATCCCACCTATGGAAAATTGAAAGTATTTAATCACCTTACATGCCAGTATTTCCACCAACGTAAATCTGCCTTCTGAAAAAAACAAAAACAAAAACAAAAACAAAAAAAACAAACAACAAAACAAAACCAAAACACAACAACAACAAAGCATAAAAGTGGGAAATGGGAATTTTGTACAAGTTCTGGACTGAGCTTTCCAAGAGTTACTTTAAGAATCCAAAAGCAGAATCCACTGAAGGTTAATTCTCTGGAACTGAAGAAGAAAATCTTGCCTTATGTTCAACGTCTTCACATTTTCCATGGGCAATGAGGCCTGCTGATTCTTACACCAGAAACCCCAAACAACAACAACAACAACAACAAAACATTTCCAAGAGCAAGGAGCCTGGAAAAGAAGGACTACAAATCACAGTGCCAATTTCTGGAAACCTTAATGGCTCCATATATAACACAACTAGCAGAATTTAAAGCTTGTGCCATTTCATATGTCCTGTCTCCCTGATCATTATAATAATACTGCTGGCAAGGTGGAAGGTGTCTGGGATGATTTTGTGGGAAACCAGTGAGTGCATATATCTCTGCCTCCAAGTCTGGGAGGAAATGTACAAATGTACATTTTAGACAAAAGACGATAATTTAGAGGCCATTAAACTTGTTCTGAAATAATTCCCTCTGACTTCTTGAGCCACAGATTTGCCAACACAGGGATCTAGCTTTCATGATACTTCTGGATCCAGTATTTTGACCATGTTCCAGTTCCAACACCAACATAATTTTCTCTTAAGATGAATGGAGGCAGTAGACAGGGGGAACTGCAAGTTCCTTTTTCAAGTGAATCCAAGCTGCCATGCTTCTTGCAATTTCATTCAGTCTTGCCCCACTGATCTTCCATTCTGAATATTTGCTTTATATGAAACAGACTCACAGCACAAGAAATATGTGTTATATAGCTGATATGCTTAGTGGCAGTAACTGTTGTTTTTCATGTTATCAATTATCTTACTATCTCCAAACAAATGCAAGAGACATTATTTTTAATTCCCCTTCTCATTTTTAATATTATGAATAAATAATGATGTTCTGACCCACAAGAAATTGGCTGTGGTAATAACACATCACCTATCCCAGAAGTGCTATGGTAGTCTCCATAAATAATTGTACTTCTGACTGTACTATGTAATATAAAAAATCAAGTGATATTTCCTTTTTTTTTTTTTTAATTATTTTTAATTATTTTTTATTTGTGTGTGTGTGTGTGTGTTTGTGTTTGTTTGCTTGTTTGTTTCAAAACCCAAAGGACTTGGAAAGGCAAAAGAAAAATTCAGTCAGCATGATCAACATTTAGATGTGTCCTTAGAAAATCCAACAACGTTTGAAAATGAAGTAAAAAAAACAACCCTGAAGCTACTGTAGTCAATAACTTAAAATTTGTATAGAAGTTCTCCAGACATCTGAGGGATTTCTTAAAGAGGTTTTGTTAAAATGAATAGTTTTAAAATAAATGATGAGAAATGTGAAAAACCCTCAAACTCGGTAATTAGACTAGTATAAATAACATGTGCTCAGAGAAATATCTACCTTTTATATTTGTAGTAAAAATGCAATTTCTCACGCAATAACTACATAGCAGAACATTCCTGACATTTTTCACTTTTTTGATGAGCTAACTTTATCTTCTTCTCATTTAAATTGCTCAGTCAAGACAAAGCTTCATCTGGGCTAAATTAATTTAAGCTATTGTGTCCAGTGCTTCTTGAAGGCTGGATCTAGAGGCAGCAAATAATAAACAATCACAAGGTCTCATCTAGACTGAGAGATTCTATATAAAGATAATGACAAAGGGTAGGTAATACCTTTTGTTAACAATAAAATGAATTGCTGAAGTTTTATATTTTATTATTTCATCATAGAGGGGTAAGAAATTATAGATCTTCCATATCAGTACCATCAAGCTAAGGTTGTGTGAAGTCAAGTACAACACAAGAGAGTCTCTGCATTACCATCACACATCATTTTATTTTTAAAAGATAACTTTAAATGTTATATCTCCTTTTCTCCTTAGTTTTAAAGTACATGGGTTTATGTAGTTGCCAACAGACAAAGCTACACTCAATGTATTGTACTGTACACTGACTTGAAAAAAATCTAGAATAACTTTGTTGTTGTTGTTGATGTAGTCTTTGACCACCAGTATCACAAGCATTTGGTTTTATTATGCCTGTCTCTATCATTTATCCTATGAGCGCTTCTAGTTTCTAAAGAAACCCAGGCATGGGATTATGAAGGGGGTCTAGATGCCTGGCAGATGAGGTCCTGAGCACATCATCTTTGCACATCTTGGGGGAGGGCTCTGGCAGATACTAACAGCCTCTGCTGTAATCTGAGCCTGGCAAGAGCAAGAGCTGGGCAGCTCTCCCAAAGGTGCATAATGTGTGGCAAAAGTGGCTATGGCTCATATTGCCTACAGCAGTAAACACAATATCTGGGCACCATCTGACAGACAACTGTTCTCAAAAGACACCTTCAAAAAGACAAGACCAGCCTTCTTTGGGGTGGAAAAGAGGTTAGACTTTATATGGTATGAGCTATATGACATGCCATCACCATCTAGAGGACCTCCCATAAGCCTGTTTCCTGGTAGATTCACCCTGCATCTGTTGATCACCAAATTATTAGGAAAAGCAAGCAATTTATGCATGAAGATAAAATTAATAAATAATTAAATATACACATTATTTTATATTGTCTGTTAGAAAAGTGATACTGGTTTTACAGACTAATCTTTATAACAGGCAGTCAAAGGATCTACTGCTCAGGACCCCCGACCCTTGATATTATAAACATATTTCTGTCTTTAAAAAATCCTCAAAGTAGTCTTAAGCAGACATATCATTTGTGGGTAGTATCTAAAATTTGGAAGAGATTAGAAGAATGTTTGTGACTATCCTTGGGAAAACCTGGTCAGATTTGATTGAACTATGAACAGGCAATGTTATCATTTGTACTATTCTCAGTAGAGCTTGCTTAACTGCTAGGGAGAAAAACTGTGAACATGCTGTCTGAATGAAATATCCTCAGTCCCATTGAGACTTCTGTTACCACACATATAACACATAAACTTTATTACAGCAAGAGGCGGGGTATCTCTGCTTAAATTCTCTGTTGCATTTTATGAAAGATTGACATGCAACGTTTTTTCATTGCATGTTGAAACCTTAAATAGAACCTTAAATAGAACGGATATATTTGAAAATTACCTGAAAGTCACTCACGAATTACATACTGTTGAATTTGAAAAAATAGCTGGATACATGCCAATCTTCAAAGTCTATATTTGTCTTCAGGGAAAAGAGAGAACTTAGTTTTAATATGTAGATAATAAAATGCCCTATATTAACATTGGACAAGAAATTTGCTGAACTGTTGTAATGGTGCTTGTGCAAGGTAGTTTTGGATCATAGCTTTTTCCTTCAAAACTAACGATCAGTACACCTTACACATGTAATTACTGGAGATTCCTGAAGCCATTACATATATATTTTTCAGGACTTTGAAAGACCCTGGATATTTTTTTGGTATTCAGGTGAGTTTAAAACAAAAGTATAATCAATCAATTTTGACATTATCAATTTTGAGCCAGATTCTGCTATCCTGGATTCATATGGAATGGTGCCTAGCAAGTGGTGTGATCGATTTTAATAGCATGAGCTGCCAAAACTATTCAGACTAAATAGGATATCAGAAGTCACCTAGTATAACTGCAGTTGAAAAATGTGATGACTACTATGTTTCATATACAATAAAATACTATATATATATGTGAGGTAAATGCTTGAGTTTAAAGATGAATTCATTTTTCTTAAGCCTTTTTTTTCTTTTTTCTTTTTAAAAAGATCCTTTTTGTCTTTTATTTTATATTCTGAACATTTCAGTAAACATGCATGAAATGAATTTTCAAAAAGCTAAAATAGGAAAAAGAAAAAGGAAAAACAACTACAACAACAACAAAAAAAACTTTGACCTGAAGTAAAGGTATACTCAAAATAAAATAAAATAAAATAAAATAAAATAAAATAAAATAAAATAAAATAAAATAAAATCATATGAATTAGTATGTAAAAAAAAAAAAAAAACACTTTGTTTTTACCTGGGAAAGTCCCTACAATCTTCTTATATTCCAGTCTTCAGAGGAGTTTCTATCAATGATGTTATTACCAAAAATAATATCTCTGTATGTTGGCATCAGAGTGTAAACCAATTAGCACTATGACATGCTGTGGAAGTTAAAACCAGATGTGGCAAAAACCATCTGGGTAGACAAAATATTCTTTTTACCTGCAGGTCCTTGGACATGGCAATAAACATATGGTGGAGAGAGCTGGGCTTGTTCAGTGCATTTCTAATAAAATTCTAGGTGATACAAATATGCTATGATAGGTGTCATAGAAACTAGTGTAATGACCTTTAACATCTGGATGCTTCATTTCTAATTAAGAATGAATAAGACATAACAAGGTCAGGTGACACTGTCTAACAGAGTATATTACTTGTATATGGATGAGGCATTTTGATGAAAAACTTTCAGAATTTTTTACCAATTATCCTACCTAACTCAGTATGATGCCAGACTTTGTCCCCTTAAAAGAGCTTCCAGGAGTGAAAGGTTAGAAATTTTATTTGGAGTATGCAGTGTGTATATATATATATTTTAATCTTTGCAATAATTTCAAATGAAAACAAAACAAAGCAATTTGATTCCTTCTACTTCTTCACACCTCTGTAGAAATGTGATTAGCAAAATAAACTACTTAC